>NW_026067902.1:7360779-7372421 GCF_014885135.2 Alexandromys fortis
GGGTGGTGGTGGTGGCACATGCCTTTAATCCTAGCACTCAGAAGGCAGAGGCAGGCGGATCTTTGTGAGTTCGAGGCCAGCCTGGTCTACGAGAGCTAGTTCCAGGACAGGAACCAAAAAGCTACGGAGAAACCCTGTCTTGAAAATAAAAAAAAAACCCAAAAAACAAAAAAAACAACAACAAAAAACCCCCCAAAACAAAAACTAACCAAACAGATAAATAAGAAAGAAAGAAAGAAAGAAAGAAAGAAAGAAAGAAAGAAAGTAGGTGTTTGAGGGGCTTTCTATAGTGGCAGGTTTTTTGTTTCTTTTTTCCTGGCTGACCTGAACTTGCTCCAGGCTGGCCTCAGACTCACAGTGAGCTCCTAAGCCCTGGATTAAAGTTGTGCCTCTTCCCCCTTGTTCCAGATAGCTGCCTGGTATTTAGTTTTCTGAATGGCACATTACCCTGAGATTAAACCTCTACTAAAAAACGATTAAGCTGGGTGTGGTGATGTAAATGTATAATTTTAGCCACTCAGTCCAGCTGTTAGAGGTGGGAAGCTCACAAGTTCCAAGCCAGCAAGGGATGAAGGGCAAGACTTAGCTTTGTAAGACAACACAAAGTATTTATTTATTTATTTTGAGACAAGGTCTGGCTGTGTACCCTTGGCTGCCTTGAAGCCATAGAGAGCTGCCACATTCCAGGCTTGGGACTAAAGGTAGTTACCACTATGTCCAGCAAGAAAGTTAAAAAAAAAAAATCTTAATGGAAGTACTTGCTCAGAGGACTGGAGAGATGGCTCAGCAGTTAAGAGCACTGGCTGCTTTTTTACAGGGTCTGGGCTTAATTCCCAGCACCCACATGGTGTCTCACCATCGCCTTTTAACTCCAGTCCCAGGGGATGTAATGCCCTCCTTTGGCCTGTCTTGTGAGCACTTCACACACGTGGACAGACACACACTCCAGGAAACCACAGACACACAGTAAAAAGAGTCCTTGACCCAATGTGACTGTCCAAATGTGAACTGAAGGATGAGCTGGTGGACGTGCCAAAGTGGATGGGGGAAAGCCCATGCCACCTCAACCCTGTGTAAAGAACTCTAGGCAACCGAGGAAAGTTTGGAGCAGGAGAGGTGCCCTAGGCAAGAACATACCAACTGGTTGTCTGTAGGAGGAGACCGCTTGTTCGTCCTGGCCACCAGAACCAAAATAACCACACAGAAACTATATTATTTAAAACACTGCTTGGCCCATTAGCTCTCACTTCTTATTGCTAACTCTTACATCTTAATTTAACCCATTTCTAGTAATTTGTCTATCACCATGAGGCTGTGGCTTATCAGCAAGATTTTAGCCGTCGTCCATCTCTGGCAGGGCTACATGGCTTCTCCCTGACTCTGCTGCCTCTCTCCCAGCATTTAGTTTAGTTTTCCCCAACTACCTAAGTTCTGCCCTATCACGGGCTCAAGACAGTTTCTTTATTAACCAATGACATTCACAGCATACAGAGGGGAATCCCACATCACCTCTCCTTTTCTGTTTAAATAAAAAGGGAGATTTTTAACTTTAGCATAGTAAAATTACATACAACAAAACAGTTATCAACCAAGAATTACAGTTACAATGTTTATATCTACTTATAGAGATAGTTATCTTTTATCATAACTAAGGAAAACTATAATTATAACTATAAATTCTTCAGCTCCATCAAAGACTTCAGAAGGATATGATATCACCTAAGTAACAGGAAATACATTGTAAGTAACTTCCAAAACTCTAGAATTGACAGAGACATCTTGCTTCCTGAACAGTCACCCAAAGTTCTTCTGTACCGTTGTGGCATACATCTTCAGCCTACAGGCCCATAGTATTCAGCAGACTTCCATGAAGGAGGAAATTTTAAAGACAGCTTCGCCTATATTGTCAGGTTGTCAATCACTTTCTTTTGTGTGCTGCAGAATGTCTGGCAGACTCTTTGATGAATCAGGAACCCCGAAGGATGGTCTCACCTTTAGTTAAGTTCAGCAGTCATTTCTCTGCGGGTCCTGCATGTCCAGTTCATCAAGCAGTCCAGGCAAGAGCAGTTTTTTTTTTTGCCCAAATGGCTAAACAACTCCATAAGGAGCCTCTTCGATGCCCATCTTCCTCTTGAAGTAGATTGGTGATGCCAGGAACAGATGTGTCTCATTGTCATGAAAAGTCCTAAGTTATTAAAACATTTTAAATGCCATATTCTGTAGTCTTTGAAAGATGTGAAGAATCCCTATCCATCTGAAATACATCTCTGTACATCTAGAAAATCTAACTAACATGACTATAAACTTGACTATTATAGATGATTATCTAAAACCTAAATTTTTTAATTATACATTCCATTTTTAAATGAGCTGCACAAACACAGTGCCTTAATCAGGAGCAGAAATATACATATAACAAAATTGACCTTAAGTTTGTATCAATAAACCAAGATCCATACCAATGAAAATCTCCATAGCATATCTCCCTTTAAATGTAAAGAAACATTTATAAACAATATTTGGGAATATGGGCATAGTTCTCTGGGTTACTTCCTGCTGATTAGGGGTGCTGTTAATCAGGTCTTTCATGGTGTATCCTATGTGCTAGGTTTATCTCAGTCAGCAGTTGGGTGAAGTAATTTTGGGGGGTGTTCATAGCAACCTTTTAGGGGATCTTGGTCCATCAAACCACATTAGTCTGGGAGGATTCCACAGGTTCTCATCCTCTGTGGAAACAAAAGAAGAACCTCTTTTCCAAAGCAACATATCCTTCGACTCAAATTCTGAAATCAAGAGAACTTTAAAATACATATGTTGGTTACTTAGCTCCTTCACAGTCAAAAAAATTTAAAGACAACACAATAATATATATATATAATCCAGATTCTCTGTGTATTTTCCATCTTTATGTGGCTTATTATTTTTTAATCTATGACTGTCTGTACTGTGCCTTTTTAAAAACTTTGTTTTTTTTAGACCATTTACTTCTTTTTTAAAATATTTATTTACTCATTATGTATACAATATTCTGTCTGTATGTCTGCAGGCCAGAAGAGGGCACCAGACCTTATTACAGATGGTTGTGAGCCACCATATGGTTGCCGGGAATTGAACTCAGGACCTTTGGAAGAGCAGGCAGTGCTCTTAACCACTGAGCCATCTCTCCAGCCCGACCATTTACTTCTTTTCCAACTCTCTGTACTCTTTTTCTTCTCTCTCCCAAGCCTGTGTACATTTATCCAACACTGACTCATTTAGAGGTCTTTTATGTCTGAATCTTTCCTATTGTGTATCTGTAATTCTTAACTGTCTTGAAGAGCTTTTAAAATGGTAAGCAGCTTGGTTGCAGTGACTCTGGATGCTGTCTCTGCCTCTCTCCGCTTTCAAAATTGTGGAGGTACCATTACTGCTAGCTCTGGGATCTCCAGGTAGGAGCCACACTCAGCACTTTAAGCATGTAGCACATAAACCCTTTTTATCTGAGTAATAGCTAAATCTGCCATACAGAGCATTGCGCAGCCTGGAAACACCTCTGTGTATGGTGGCAGGAATCCTCCATGCTCTCCTGCCTGTGCACTCCTGGCACTCCTGGTCCTGCCTCCTGCCCAGGTCGGGGGGGGGGGGCGCTGAGCTGTGGGCATGGTCTCAACTACCTTCCCAAGTAGGCATACAAGCACCCAGGCCCACAAACTCCATTCAAGTGCTCCATAGCCAGACCTCCGAAAGAGTCAGATTTCTTTCTAGAACTCTGGCAGCACAGCCCAGAAAGCCGACAAGTTTAAAGTGGCATGGCTTTTTTTTTTTTTTTTTCCTGCTACCACTGAATCAAGAAAACCTCTTTTAAAGGAGCTACGGCATGCCGCCGGCAAATCACAAGAAGCTGTGTTAAACTCTGTATTTTTGTGTTTCTAGAATTCCTATTTAAACTTTCCCAGGTTTTAAGTGAATTTTAGTTGGCCACGTGGGCGCCAATTTGTAGGAGGAGGCCGCTTGTTCGTCCCAACTGCCCAGAATCAAAATAACCACACAGAAGCTATATTATTTAAAACACTGCTTCGCCCATTAGCTCTAACTTCTTATTGGCTAACTCTTACATCTTAATTTAACCCATTTCTAGTAATCTGTCTATTGCCTCGCAAGATTCCAACTGGCGTCCATCTCTGATGGGGCCACATGGCTTCTCCCTGACTCTGCCTCCTTTCTCCCAGCTTAGTTTTCCCCAACTACCTAAATTCTGCCCTATCACGGGCTCAAGACTTTATGAACCAATGATATTTACAGCATACAGAGGGTAGTCCCACATCAGTTGTCCAGTGCCAAATTGTCAATCCTGAAAACATACAAGTAATTGAATAGGTTATAGGTAGGAGCATATACATACGTGTATATGGGAGGGTCTGGAGGAAGGAAAGGGAAAGGAGAAATGTAATTATAATCTCAAAAGTAAAATAAAGAAATGTTTGATTGGAGCATTGTGGATGGTCAGGTAGTTTTTGTGCCATACTACCTGCCTCATTTGTATAGCAGTCTAGTAGACTTCGCAGTTTAGAAGTAAGCTTTTTGTTCGAAGGGTAAGCTAGTGTAGCCTGCCCCCATCCGTTCACCCATTCTTCCATTAATTAGGTGCCAGCTGTGCTGAACAAACCATCCTTGAATTAAACCAAGGTGTTTGCACTCGAGAGGTCTCATGTTTTGTTTGCTGGTTATGGGAAGTACTGCGTCGGCTGCTGTCGTGCTCTTCAGTGTTCCTACGGAACCCTGGGCTCCAGCTGGGGTTCTGGACTTGATCCCACTGGTTTTGGTTAAGAGAATTAAGCCACCACCAGTAATTTGTCTTTATATGGCACTTTGAACCTATAAATGTAAGCTTTGAAAACCTCATGTTTTTGTATTATTTTATTTATCTATTATTATTTTACAAAAGTTTATTACAATGTACAACAGGCTCCAGGATAACACTTCATTCTAACTATAGGTGGCAAAGATGTTAATAGTAGGGAATCCAGATGTTTAACAGGCTCCAAGATAACACTTATTCTAGCTGTAAGTGGCAAAGATGTTATCTCAGGGAATCTGGATGTTTAAATAGAAATAGAAGAGGGTCACTGTCATCTCAGATAAGAGGAAAAGCTTATTTTTTGCCAGATTCCTTAATTCCACCTGTGGCCGGGGGTCCCTTTCCTGCAGCCTTGGCTTTAGCTCCTCAAGTCTCTTCTGCTTCTCTCTGTTCTGTTTCTGCTTAAAGCTTCATCTTCCCTGTCCTCCTTGGCCTGCTTCTTGGACTGTTTCAGGGGTTTCTTTTTGCCACATTTGTGGCCCGGTGTTGTGCCTACAGATTGCACCTTTCTTTCTTTCTTTCTTTCTTTCTTTCTCTCTCTCTCTCTCTCTCTCTCTCTCTCTCTCTCTCTCTCTCTCTCTCTCTCTTTCTTTCTTTCTTTCTTTCTTTCTTTTTCCGAGACAGGGTTTCTCTGTGGCTTTGGAGCCTGTCCTGGAACTAGCTCTGTGACCAGGCTGATCTTGAACTCACAGAGATCCGCCTGCCTCTGCCTCCCGAGTGCTGGGATACAGATTGCACTTTTGCCACTCTCAGGCTTTTTAAGCCTTCCCTCAACCTGTTTACAGGCTTTACTTTCAGAGTCTGGTCCCTCATTCATGGTTTTACCCTGCTGCTCCTCCAGTTCTCTGCTCAGAAGGTGTGTGAGGGGCGGGGGTGTCTTTGTGTTATTTCAGTCTATCATTCTTGCTCCTGGTTAAGCCTGCATTACTTCCTCTGGGTTTAAAGGAGCCCTTTGTGCACTCTCTGGGATTGCCATCTTCCTCCTGGCTATGCTGTTTCTATCTTGTCACAGGTTCTAGGTTGTTGGCTGTTTCATATTAAGCTCTGCTTTCAGCTTGTGCCTTTCATTATTTATCTTGACACTGAATCTTGCTGTGTTGCCCAGACTGGCCTCAAAACCCTGGGCTTACAGAACTCCTGCATAAATTTCCCTTTACCTGATCACCCGGCCTGGCCAATCCGGCGTTTACAACACTTAATACATTGTTAAGTGACTACTCTTTTTCAGGCAGTATTCTTATGGTCAGCTGGGAAGTTTTTTATGCAGGGAGAGTTTCCTTTCCAAATGGAGAGTTTTGAGGCACTTGGATTTCTGAGTGTGGCACTCTCTAGTGTGGGAGCAGAAAATAGGATTTCCAAAGACTCTTAGAAGGCCTGTGGAATCTGGTGTGGGCATGGGAGCAAAAAGGCCAGGGGACTCAAACTGCTGTCACAAAATGCCTCTGTCATTTATTCCTCACAGTTCTGGAGACCAGGAAGTCCAGAGTCAAGGTTCTGGCTCATAGGCTGCCATTTTCTCGTTGAGTACTCACTCACATGCCCTTTTCTCAGTGTTTTCTCTCTCTCCTTCCCCACTCCAGTGCTAAGACTTGAACCCAGGGCTTTGTGGCATGCTGTACAACTGAGTTTCGTGCCAGCCATTTTCTGATAAGTATATGGGTTTGGTTGAGAGACTGAAACTGTTTACTCCATAGCAGAGTCGGATAGCCTTGTCTTTTTAATTTTCATGCTGGGGATTGAACCCATGGCTCTGTCATGTTAGCATGTGTTCTACTACAGAACTGGACCCCTAGCCCTGGTACTACTTACAGCAAGGACACTTAGTCTAGCCGTCGCTGTTTGAGAATGGGTGCGGATAGGACAGGTCTCAGGTGGGGAGGTCAAACCAGGGTGATTTACTGTGGGAGACAATGAGAATGAAGAGTAGGGTTAGAGACACAGGAGGAGTAAAGGAGCAAGGAGAGGAGGAAGACAGAGGCTTCAGGCCTGACACTTGGGCGGAAAGTGGCTGCAGCTGAGATGCCCGCGGGGCAAGTTCAGGGTGAGTGAAGTTGTGGTTCCAACCTGTCAACCCAAGTCCGGAAATGAGGGTGATGGAATTTCCTCCTGTCTGGAAACGTAAATCTTCCTGGCATCTTTCTTAGTACCCTTAATTCTCTCTCTCAGTGTAGGCAGTCTTCAGCCTTCCTGGGAGTTAACTCCACGAAGGAGAGGAGTCGTGTCTAGTGCTCAGCTAGGAAAGCTTCCTTCACTTGTGAGTTCCTCCAAGGTGTCTGATATCTAGACGTCCGTCTCATTAAGTACCTGGTGATACCCTTTCCCAGGTGGCTGACCATTTCCTCTTTATGTGTGTGTTTGCCCCTGCACAAATGTCTGTTTGTCTATGCACATGTATGGACTAACGGATAACCTTGACATTGTTCCTCAGGTACAGCTCACATTTATTTGAGTATTTGTATTATTAATTTTCTAGGTCATATTTTTATTTTGTGTGGATAGGTCTTTTGCCTGCATGTGTATCTATGCATGCAGTGTTCTTGGAGGCCAGAAGAGGGCATCAGATCCCCTGGGACTGGAGTTGCAGGTGATTGAGAGTTGCCATATGGGTTCAGGGGATAGAGCCTGGGTCCTCTAGAAGAGCAGCCAGTTCTCTTAACCACTGAGCCATCTTCCCAGAAAGTGTGTTTTGACCGCTGGAGGTGGAACAGAAGTGGTAACCTGGTGTGTTTATTTCCTGGGGTTGAGGGTGTTAGGCACTGTGTTCAGCCAGTGTTAACCTCTCAAGGTGCGCTGACCACTTTGGGGCTGGGGATTAGGAGCCACATGAGTGCCGAGAATTGAACCTTAGTCTTCTGGAAGAGCAGCCCATGTTTTTAACTACGTTTCCACTTTTCCAGCCACTATTTGTTATGTACTGAGACAAGGTCTCTCACTGGCCTGGAACTGGCCTGGTAGGCTAGGTTGACTGGCCACCCAGCCCCAGGAATTCGCCTTAGCAGCTGCTATCTCCCTAGCCTGGCCTTTAGTTTTTAAAGCATGTATGTGTATCTTAATTGAGTTCTCCCATTTTTGCAGTTGAAAGAGAACACAGCTAAATAAGGTGTCAGAACCTGTCTAAGCAATAACAGGGACCCTAGAAGGGCGAGGCAGCTAGCCCACAAAGTGGCCAGTGGGATGGTGTTTGTGCTGATAGGTATAGGTGATATGCTGGGCACTTGGTCAGCATTGCTAGTGTGACCACCGACAGGGTGATTCTGTTCTGTTTTTGATCCAAATCTCTAGGGTAACTACTGATTGTGAATTCTGAGATGACCCTTAAAACTCTGGGCACTTGATAGAACTCCACTTCCAGATCTTGTTCCTGGTGGTGTGAAGAGAGCGGAGAAGCCAGTAGCTCTTGTGTACTGGGTGCTGTGCCCAGCATTCATTGTGGCATTGTTGTAATTTAGTCCTGTGGGGTTAACTGTGCCCATTGTACTGTGGGGAGTGCTGAGGTTTGGAGGTTTCAGCTTGTTCATGGTCACAGTGCCAGTGAGTAGCAGAGTCTCTTGAGTCTGTTGCCTAACTCAAATTAGACTATCATCCTGCTCTATCTTTTTGGTCTGGGATGCCTATCAGGGACTTGAGATTGATGGGTCTGACTGGAAGTATGGACAGCACTTATGGAGAGACGATAGTGAGCAAAGGGGAAAGGTGAGGAGGACCGTGAGAGGAAGCACACACTGGTACAGTTGAGCAGCTAAAAGTGCGGTGGCTGAAATCAAAAGGGCCTTTGACACCGTCTTGGTGAAAAGCCACTAGAAGATGAGTAGGTGACTTATTTATGTACTTAAGATGCACATTGTCAGCTAGGTGGTGGTGCTGCACGCCTTTTAGTCCCAGCACTTGGGAGGAAGAGGCGGGTGGATCTCTGTGAGTTCGAGGCTAGCCTGGTCTACAGAGTGAGTTTCAGGAAAGCCAGGATACAGAGAAACCCTGTCTTGAAAAACAAAACACAAAACAAACAGAAAGAAAGAAAGAAAGAAAGAAAGAAAGAAAGAAAGAAAGAAAGAGCGTCGATGTGCATTCTCTAAAACTCCGTGGTGAATGGGCTGGGAGGAGGCTGTAGCAGGCCTGTTAGAGACCCCAGATATGGACTCCTTTTGTTAGAGTAGGAATTATCCATAGCATTTCACCTCTATCTCATCACTCAGGTTTGTTGTTGTTTGTTTTTTAAACTGTCTTCTCTTTGCTCAAGTAGATAGATATATGATTTAATGACTTAATTAAAATTGACTGAGCAGTTCAATCTGACTTTTCATTTGTGTGTGACAGCTCTCTCTTAACCTTCCTTTGGATTTGAAAGCACAGCTTGCTTCATGCATTTGATGGTGAATGCAGTGTTTCAGACATCCTATATGAGTTGAGTTTCAGCCTCATTTGGCTGTTTTCCTGCAGTGCTGGCCAAAATCCCTTGCTGTCCCCAGAAGTATATCTCCTGGCTGGGATTGACCACAACCATTTTTCAGTCTAACGTGGTAGATTCCACACTTTGGTGTCTTATTCAGAAGGTCAGGGTAGGGCCTGGGAATGTGCATTTCTAGCAAGTGAGTTCCTAGGTGATGTGGATGCTGGTTATCAAAGTTTTGTTCCAACATGGGCATGCTTACTCTAGACCAGAGATTCTCAGTCTGTGGGTCAAGACCCCTTTTGGGGGGTTGCATATCAGACATCTTGCGTATCAGATATTTGCATTACAATTCATAACAGTAACAAAATTAGTTATAAAGTAACAATGAGAATAACTTTATGGTTGAGAATCACCACAACATGAGGAATTGTATTCAAGGGTCACAGCTTAGGAAGGTCGAGAATCACTGCTGTAGACCATGTAACCTGCAAGTATTTCCTGTCTGGCCCTTTGTAAGGAAGGGTTGCTGACCCTACTTCATGGAGGGTGTCATGAGTGCTGACAGAATCCCGGAGCTCATACATTTCTTTTTATCAAGAGCTCTTTATCTTTTATGATACTGCTTTACCAAATATTCTACAAATGTGTGATGTGGGGGAGTATGAGTGTCCAGGGCTCTAAGACTAGAACATTTTCTTCAAGTCTTGTTTTATCTAAAACCCACTGTGAACTGTGTTCTGTTCCCTCCCCACTCTTGGCACCCAGTGTTACACTTGGTCCTTCCCAGTCCCGGCACCCAGTGTTACACTTGGTCCTTCCCAGTCCCGGCACCCAGTGTTACACTTGGTCCTTCCCAGCCCCGGCACCCAGTGTTACACTTGGTCCTTCCCAGTCACCTAGTGTTGCATTTGCTCGTTTCAGCCACTCTGCATGAGAAATGAATGAGAAAAGGCTATTGCCTTTGCATTTTTGTCCTTAAGTCCGAAAGTTGTAGATGTGGGCCCCTGGTCTTCCTTATTCCTGGGGTGCATTGGCGGGGACAGTTTATAATCAGTTAACTAAGCTTCCTGTGTGTTTCCGTGCCAACCCTGCCCCGCCTGGATGATTAGCTACAGGGAATCTTCTCCATTGTTAATATGGTAATTTCCCACCTACCTGGGCGGAGAGATCTTTGTGCTGCAGTTAGGTAGAAAAAGGCTTCCCCAAGTCTGAATAATCCTTGATCTCCTATCGAATGACCCTGGTCTCTGTGTCTTGTGTTCAATCTCCAGGTCCTTGCCCGGACTTGCATTCGGTACAGCTGCGCGCGAACTGTACCGAGGGTGTAACACTAAAACCGGGTGTTACAGTAGACTCTTTAATTTTGATTTAAAATCTTTTCTATAGTTCCTTTACACCCAATATCTCATAAGTATGCATTCTTACTTTTCTGTTGGTTTTTAAAGTTTGTAATTAATCAAGATAATTGTATTGGAGTACAGTATGAAGTAAGGGACCTCCCTCCTACTGCCCTCAGTTTGTTTTTCCATCACCATTTGTGACTTCATCTAACTTAGCACGGTTCTAAGTCCTTGGACCTGCCATGGGATGTGCTATTTGATCCCTCTTTCTGTTCCTTACTTAACTGCCTCTGTCGCTAAACATTTAAAACATTGATTTTATTACATATGTCTGCACACTTGTCACAGCTGTTTGTGTAGCGGTCAGAGACAACTTGAAGGAATTGGTTCTCTTCACTGTTGGGTCCTTGGGATCAAATCAGGTTATCAGGTGTGGTGGCAAGTGCCTTCACCCACCAGTTTACCTAACCTTTTTTTACTTTTTTTAAAAATATTTATTTATTTATTATGTATACAATATTCTTTCTGTGTGTATGCCTGAAGGCCAGAAGAGGGCACCAGATCTCATTTCAGATGATTGTGAGCCACCATGTGGTTGCTGGGAATTGAACTCAGGACCTTTGGAAGAGCAGGCAATGCTCATAACCGCTGAGCCATCTTTTTACTTTTTTTTGAGCAAGAGTCTTATGTAGCCTGGTTAGACTGTATCACTGAGGATGCCCTTTAACATCTGAGTCTCCTGCCTCTTCAGAGTGCTGGCATTGCAGGCATGAACCACTATACACAGGTTTTTATGCTTTTTAATGAGGACTTCATGCACTGTAGGCAACATTTCCAACTGAGCTACATCCCTGGCCTCAAGTGTCTGTCGGTCTGTGTTTCTTCTTTTTGAAACAGGGTCTTTCTTTATAAGCCCTGGCTGTTCTGAAACTCACTGTGTAGATCAGGCTGGCCTTAAACTCACAGAGATATTCCTACCTCTGTCTCTGAGTGCTGGGATTAAAGGCATGAACCACCATGCCTGGCCTCAAGTGTTTCCCTCCCTCCCTCCCTCCCTCCCTCCCTCCCTCCCTCC
>NW_026067902.1:7373865-7375753 GCF_014885135.2 Alexandromys fortis
ATTTATTCATTCATTCATTCATTCATTATGTATACAATATTCTGTCTGTATGTCTGCAGGCCAGAAGAGGGCACCAGACCTCATTACAGATGGTTGTGAGTCACCATGTGGTTGCTGGGAATTGAACTCAGGACCTTTGGAAGAGCAGGCAATGCTCTTAACCACTGAGCCATCTCTCCAGCCCCCCTCAGAGGAGTTTTATGGGACTCTGTTTCCTCTCCATGTGCAGATAGACTGAGTATGTGCACAGCAGCAGCTTTCTGTCCTTTCCCTTCTCAGTCCACCCCCTTGCTCCTGAGGCTCCCTGTGTCATCGCTGAAGCCCCTTGTGAGCTCCTGGGATGCTTACCCTGTGGCCTGGCGTCCCTCCTGCTTTCTCTGGTGTGTGTGCTCCCTTCCCCAACACCTCCATCTAGGGTCCACGGTTGCAGGAGTAGAAGCTCTTTTAAGCCTTTTGACTGCACAGGGAATCTGTGTTATAATATTACCAGTTGAGTTTACTTGCTCAGTACTGATTTAGGTTGATGTACCAAATGTTTAAACTCTTTAAAATTTTTTTTCAGGTTTGAAATCTCATACTTTTATTTCTTTCGGTGTCCATCAACTCTTAAAATACGTTTTCCAGATTTCATTTTGACTGCCCTACTTTCCTACAAGATGTCTGTATCACTGTGCGTCTCAGGGAAGTCAGGTTGTCTCAGGTTGTCTTAGGACCACTCGATGGAAAGACTACTCTCTACCCTGTTGAATTGTGTTAGGATTTATTTCTGGGTTCTCTGTTATATTCCATTAGTTTATATGTATGTCCGTATGCCAACATTGTGTTTGTCCTTATACCACCCTGTCTGAATTACCATGTCTTTCTGTTCAGTTTTGAAGCTGGAGAAAAAGCAGGCTTCTGGTTTTGTTCTTTTGCTTTTCTTGGACCTGTGTATTTTTATGTGACTTTCAGGATTAGTCTGTCAGCTTTTGCCAAAAAGGCAGATGGGATTTTTTGATAGTGATTGCATGGAACTGGTAGATCAGATTTGGTGGTGGTACCAAGAATTACTTAAAAAAAAAAAAGGAATTAAAAATTTGCCGACCCTCAGTCATTGCTTTATCCCCCCACCCCCAACCATCACCCTTACGGGTCGTTCGTTATCTATTTGAAAAAAGGTGCTTGAGATCAGTGGTCCCCAACTTAACAGCACCCTGAAATCACCTGGGGAATTTGGAGAAACCGTGGATGCCTGGTTTCACCCCAGAATCTGAGATGCAGTTTCTGCATTCATTGGAGTATTGGAGTTTTAAAGATTTTTCCAGGCAGTTTCATTGTGCAGCCAGGGTTGAGAACCAGCGCTCTAAAGGAGCTACAGCTCAGACATGTATGACTTTCAGAGCCCTGCAGAGTTGATTGATGATGGGAATGGAGGGAAACACACGTTACTAACCGTGGAGCCCCCGTCTCTTTGGTGTATGAATTAGATAACAGGGTCTCTCTGTGTAACAGCCCTGGTTGTCCTGAGCTCGCTTTGTAGACCAGGCTAGCTTTGAACTCAGATCCACCAGCCTCTGCCTTCTGAGTGCTGGGATTAAAGGCATGCGTCACCACAGCTGGCTGTTTGCCATCTCTTAATTTAGTGTGGCCACCGAAGTTGCTGATTTTGTTC
This sequence comes from Alexandromys fortis, assembly GCF_014885135.2. Lineage (NCBI taxonomy): Eukaryota > Metazoa > Chordata > Mammalia > Rodentia > Cricetidae > Alexandromys > Alexandromys fortis. The sequence goes on from NW_026067902.1 coordinate 7,375,517, forward strand.
TCCCAATAAATGAAATGATTTTGCAAATTGAGTTCTCATGGGTATGTAGAGTTGTCCTTGATCTGTGTAGAAAGCAGATCAAGTAGTCCCTGGAGGGCGTCAAAAATCTGACTCTCCTCTCTCCTCTCCTCTCCTCTCCCCTCTCCTCTCCCCTCCCCTCCCCTCCCCTCTCCTCTCCTCTCCTCTCCTCTCCTCTCCTCTCCTCTCCTCTCCTCTCCTCTCCTCTCCCCTCTCCTT
>NW_026067902.1:7376406-7378053 GCF_014885135.2 Alexandromys fortis
AAGAAAAGAAATGGATTGAAAAAAAATATGCTGGGGGCTGGAGAGATGGCTCAGTGGTTAAGAGCTCCATCTGCTCTTCCAGAGGTCCTGGGTTCAATTCCCAGCAACCACATGGTGGCTCCAAACCATCTGTAATGAGATCTGGCGCCCTCCTCTGGCGTTTGGGTATACATGGAGGCAGAAAGTTGTATACATAATAAATAAATATATCTTTAAAAAAATAAAATTAAATTAAAAAAGGAAAAATATGCTGGCAGGTCACAGCTACTTTTAGGACTTGTCCTATAGAGAACACTGAAGCTGTTGATCAGAATTACTGGAAGGCTCTCTGGAAGTGAGACAGGCATCCTTCTGCTCGCAGTGATGAAATGCGAGACTTGTGGCGAAGTAGCTCCTTGCTTTAACTCACTGAACACTCAGGGTTTCACGGTGTATTTGAAAGTAAACTTTCCTTGTATGTGGAACTGCACCCATCAAGTATAGCTTCCAAAACAGAGATCAGACAACAGTGAGGTGGCATGGTGGGCGAAGGTGCTTGCACCAAGCAGAAGACCTGCGGCCAGTCTCCATGCCCACCCGTGGAAGGAGAGAACTGACTTTGACAAGTTGTTCTCTCACCTTTAAGTGCACGCTAAGGCTAAGGCACAGGGTCTCCTTATCAGTAAAGAAATTAACGTAAAAAACTAAGCCGTTAGCACTCTGCCTTAGGAATGTGACTAAATACTTCTCTACTGCTCGATTTTTAACAGCTTCTTTGTGTGCAATGCATCTCAATTGACATGACAAATCCTTCTATTGAGCCTTTGGCTTCCCCCCACTTTTTCTTGCCATGGTGAATAATATACAATGGGGATTTGCCTTTTATGAAAATCTATGTGCATTTTTCTGGTTATTTAAATTTTTGAAAGGGGCATCTTTTGCAATTTGAAGGATTTTTATTATCATTTGCATGTGTGTAATGTGTGTATATGAATGTTCCCCATGTATGTGCACATGCATGTGTGTGAGTGCCTGTGACTGAATTTCTTCCTCAGCTGCTCACCACTTTATACTGAAGCAGCATCTCCTGCCAGAGCTTGCAGGGCTGGAAAGATGGCTCAGCGGTTGAGCACTGACTGTTTTTCCAGAACCCACGTGGCAGCTCATAATTGTAATTCCAGTTTCAGTGGACCCAACACCTTCACACAGACATATAAACCAATGCACATAAAATTAAAAAAAGAAAAAAAAAAGAACTCTTGCTCCAAGCTTGTCATAGGGATTCTGTGGTGGGATTACATGCCTGCCAGGCCTTTACTTGGGTGCTGGGAACTGAACCCAGGTCCTCTGCAAGAGTAGAAAGTGCTCTGAACCACGAAGCCATCACATTTCTCCAGTCTCTGGTGCATTTTTTTTTCCCCCCCGAGACAGGGTTTCTCTGTAGTTTTGGAGCCTGTCCTGGAACTAGCTCTTGTAGACCAGGCTGGTCTCAAACTCACAGAGATCCGCCTGCCTCTGCCTCCCAAGTGCCAAGAATATTAGTATTTTAATAAAACATTGAGTTTCTACAGCTTCTCTAGTAATCTTATTTTATGATGCATTTGAGAAATAAATTTTATTTAAAGATCACTTTTCTTTAGTTTAATTTTCAAATTAGAAATATTGTGT
>NW_026067902.1:7378710-7438444 GCF_014885135.2 Alexandromys fortis
TGGGACTGCAGCATGTCCAAGTGCTCTGTGCTTGCCTTTTCCCTTGCTGTGGTCTGGGCAGGACCATTTCCAGGTCTTTGGTTTTGGGCAGTGACCTGAGTCACTGTAATGTGCCCATCCTCTAATTGTGGTCATGCTAAGACTATTTGGGGAAGACTTTAGGTTTTGGCTGGTGCACACACAATGGCCTTTTCAGTGTGATAGAAGGCAGACTAGTTAGTGAAGGTGCAGTTCACTAAGGGGAAGCAGGATCACTGTGCTACCAAGTTTGACTTTGATAATTGATTGCCACTAGACTTTTAAACTTTGCCATTTTTGCCTAGAATATAAATTGTATTTTTATTACTTAGGTATTTATAATTAGGATGGTGAAGCCCCAGTTTTCTCTACCTCCATATTTCTAGAGATGAGAATATATTATACTATTTGTAATAATAGATTATACATGTTGTCCTGGCAAGTTTTATGTCAACTTAAAACAAGCTAGAGTCTGGGCTGGAGAGTGTTCTGACATGGAGGCAGAACACTGTATTGTATATGTAATAAATAAAATCTTTTTTTTTAAAAATATTTGTTTATTTATTATGTATACAATATTCTGTCTGTGTGTATGTCTGCAGGCCAGAAGAGGGCACCAGACCCCATTACAGATGGTTGTGAGCCACCATGTGGTTGCTGGGAATTGAACTCAGGACCTTTGAAAGAGTAGGCAATGCTCTTAACCACTGAGCCATCTCTCCAGCCCATAAATAAAATCTTAAAAAAAAAAAAAAAAAACAAGCTAGAGTCATCTGAAAGGAGGGACCCTCAATTGAGAAAAATGCCTTTATAAGATCCAACTCTCAGGCATTTTCTTAATTAGTGATTGATGAGGCTCAGCCTATGGTGGGTGGTGCTATTCCTGGGTTGGTGGTCCTGCTTTCTATAAGAAAGCAGACTGAGCAAAGCAATGGAAGCAAACCAATAAGCAGCACCCTTCCATGCTCCATGCATCAGCTCCAAGATCCTGCCCTGTCTGTTCTGACTTCCTTCGATGATGAACGGCAATGCTGAAGTCACAGCATTTGAGCCACTTGACTCAATTGCTAAAAATCAAACCCAGGTCCTCTGAAAAAGTAGTCCATGATCTTAACCCCAGACTATCTCTCTAGCCCATAGGTTTTATAGGTTTTTGTTGTTGTTGTTGTTTTTGGTTTTTTCCTTTTGGTTTTTTTGAGAGAGGGTTTCTCTGTGTAATAGCTCTAGCTGCCCTGGAACTAGCTCTTGTGAAGCAGGCTGGCCTTGAACTCACAGAAATCTGTCTGCCTCTGCCTCCTAAATGCTGGGATTAAAGTGTGCCACCACCACTTGGCCCTTGTTTGTTTGTTTTTTGGTTTTAGATTTATAGTTTTTATCTAAAACACTTATATGCCGTGAGTGGAGGCATGCCCCTTTAACCCCAGCACCCAGCACTTGGGAGACATAGGCAGGAGGATCTCTGTGAGTTTGAGGCCAGCCTGGTCTACAGAGTGAGTTCCAGGACAACCAGGACTGTTTCACAGAGAAACCCTGTCTCGAAAGACCAGCAACAACAACAGAAAGTTTTAAAGAAACATTTAGATTTATTTTTGACCAGAAGTGTTTAACTGTAAATGGTGGCTACTTTTCAGTGGCCGATTTTCAGAGCGGAGGCCATGCTAAGCCTGAAAGTGGTAGAAAGGTTTATCCTTGATTTGACTTAGAAATATTTTTAAGTGGTTTTTACGTCCTGTTAGAAATAGCAATACAGCAAAGGCTTGCTACCCTTAAGTTATAAGGAGCTCTTACAAGTGAGCGAGAAAACCCTAACTCTTACTGAAAATATGGGTAAAGTACCCACAGTTTCTAAAAGAAGACCAAAGGAGTCAAGACTGGGTCCAGATATTCTCAAAGCTTGTTTCTAGAAGGAGGGAACAGTGGCTGAATTGTGAGCTCGGTTTTCTGTGGTCTCCTGCTTCTTGTGGGGAGGTTGGGAAGTGGCACCCGCTTTGGGGCAGTCATTTGCTTTTGTCATTTTCTGCAGTCACTTAGTTTCTTGTTCAGGTTTTCAAAGCAAGCAAACAACTACAACAAAAAGAAGTTCCTGTTTTGTTCAGATTTGCAGCTGTAAGGTGTCTCTCCACTAAGTCCTTAAAAGCCTGAAGAGTTGGTCTGTGCTGAGTGTGCGCAGCTTTCAGGCGCATAGCTTTAATCCGAATTAAATGCGTTTTGGGTCTTGTTATTTAGATCATGACGTGGTATTTTTGTCAGCTGATTACTGTTTCGTCTGCTAAGTTGATGACCTGGCAGCTGAGAGATGCTGACTTCTGCTCTTCTTGCTTCTGAACAGTAAATGTCTTTAGGGAAATGATGGTGAGACTCAGTAATTGATGGTAATTTTGTATTATTTCTACTCCATATTTTTTGGAGACTTTTTTATTTATGTATTTTCTGTGTGAAATCAAAGATTGGCAACTGCAACATGCGCAGGTTGAATATCCCTTTTCTAGAATGGTTAGGACCAGAAGTATTTTACTTTTTTTAAATGGCGAGTTTATATAGTGAGATTTTAAGGGTAAGACCCAGCTCTCAACATGAAATTCATTTTATGTTTTGTATACTTCATATACATATAGCCTCAAGGTAACTTTATGCAATACTTTAATATAGTTTTGTGGTGTAAACAAAGCTTCATGGATGGCTTTCATGATGCAGGGATGCCTCACCCAGCCTCCATGCAGGGGGAGTTGGTCCTGCCTCAACCTGATATGACCTGCTTTGTTGACTCCCATGGGAGATCTGCCTCTTTCTGAATGGAGAAGTGGGTGGATGGGGGGCAGGATAGACAGGAAGTGTGGGGGGGGTGGAATGGGAAGAGAGGAGGGAGGAGAAACTAAATAAATGACAAATGTAAAATAAATGAAAACATTTAATAAAAACGAAAGAAAAAAACCCTAAAGTTTCATGGTGTAAATTGTGTACTTTTGTTAGCAGATTTGGGATTTTTGATTAGAGATTCTTACTTAACCTTGTGACTCCCTTGTAACCAAACCTACCATGAGAAATAGAGGTAGATGCTCAAACGTTCGTGGGAGAGAGAGTTGGACGACCCCATGCTCGGAGATGTCCTGGTCTGCTTTAGGAGTGCCACTGTGACCTTGTGGTTGGAGGATGCTGCACGGGGAGGAGACTAGGTAGAAGGGCACTCGCTCAGTGTCCAGGCGTGGTTGGTTTGTGGTGCTGGACTTCTGTTAACTCTTCTTTAGAGATTCCTTTCTCGAAATGCTGATTTGCATTTAGAACTTGTGACCCTGCTCTGTGGTTTGCTCTCCGATCCTTGCCTAGTAGAGGAGGAAGCCAGTCCTTCCACTCATTTTTCCAGTCAGCATTAGACACTTCCCCAAGTACGTCTGTGACACGTCTAGGACTTTGATTTGCACTTCCTGGATTTTTATGTAATTTGTGTGCTAAGATGATATCTTGTTAATTGTGAGTGTTGAATTTTGCCCTTGTAGAACTCTTATTTTATTTTTAAAATTAATACTTTTAGCCTTTTTTTTTTGAGATGGGGGTCTCCTGTAGCCCTGACTGACCTTGAACTCCTGATCCTCCAGCTTCTACCTGTCAAGTACGCTATATCTCCTTATCAAAAGAAGCATATACATGTTAGAAAATAATTCAGAGTCTTCAGAATTGTATAAATTAGGAAGGTCTCACAATCTTTTTTTTCTTTCCCCTTTCCTTTTTGGGTTTATAAGATAAGGCTTCTCTGTGTAACAGCTCTGGCTGTCATGGAAATCACTATGGAGGCCAGGTTGGCCTCGAACTCACAGAAATAGATCTGCCTGCCTCAGCCCTCCCAAGTGCTGGGATTAAAGATGTGCACCATCACTGCCTGGCTTGGACTCTACATTTTTCTCTGCTCCCCTCCTTGCCTCTCCCCCTCCCTCCTTCAGCCTTCCCCCAAGGTCACCATGTTCCCAGTTTACTCAGGAGATCTTGTCTTTTTCTACTTCCCATGTAGGTTAGATCTATGTAAGTCTCTCTTAGTGTCCTCATTGTTGTCTAAGTTCTCTGGGATTGTGGATTGTACGATAGTTTTCTTTGCTTTCTGTTTAAAAACCACCTATGAGTGAGTACATGTGATAATTGTCTTTCTGTGTCTGGGTTACCTCACTCAAAATAACGTTTTCTAGTTTCATCCATTTTACTGCAAAATTCAAGCTGTCGATTTTTTTTTCTGCTGTGTAGTACTCCATTCTGTAAATGTACCATATTTTTCTTATCCGTTCTTCGAGCGAGGGTCATTTAGGTTGTTTCCAGGTTCTGGCTATGATAAACAAAGCTGCTATGAACATAGTTGAGCACATGTTTTTGTGGCACGATTGAGCATCCTTTGGATATATACCCAAAAGTGGTATTAATGGGTCTTGAGGAGGTTGTTTCCTAATTTTCTGAGAAATCACCACACTGACATCCAAAGGCGTTGTACCAGCTTGCATTCCCACCAGCAATGCAGAAGTGTTCCCTTTTCCCCACAACCTCTCCAGCATAAGCTGTCATCAGTGTTTTTGATCTTGGCCATTCTTACAGGTATAAGATAGAATCTCAGAGTTGTTTTGATTTGCATTTCTCTGATGACTAAGGATGTTGAACATTTCCTTAAGTGTCTTTCAGCCATTTTAGATTCCTCTGTTGAGAGTTCTCTGTTTAGGTCTGTACTCCAGTTTTTTTTTATTGGATTATGTGATCTTTTGGTGTCCAATTTCTTGAGTTCTTTGTATATTTTGGAGATCAGACCTCTGTCTGATGTGGGGTTGGTGAAGATCTTTTCCCATTCTGTAGGCTGTCGTTTTGTCTTGTTGACCGTGTCCTTTGCTTTACAGAAGCTTTTCAGTTTCAGGAGGTCCCAATTATTAATTGTTTCTCTCAGTGTCTGTGCTGCTGGGGTTCTATTTAGGAAGTGGTTCCCTGTGCCAATGCGTTAAAGTGTACTTCCCACTTTCTCTTCTGTAAGGTTCAGTGTGGTTGGCTTTATGTTGAGGTCTTTGATCCATTTGGACTTGAGTTTTGTGCATAGTGATAGATATAGTTCTATTTTCATTCTTCTACATGTTACATATCCAGTTATGCCAGCACCACTTGTTAAATATGCTTTCTTTTTTCCATTGATATTTTTTGCTTCTTTATTAAAGATCAGGTGTTCGAAGATGTGTGGATTGATATCCGGGTCTTCTATTCGGTTCCATTGGTCCTCCTGACTGTTATGCCAATACCAGGCTCTTTTCAGTACTGTAGCTCTGTAGTAGAGTTTGAGGTCAGGGATTGTGATGCTTCCAGAAGTTCTTTTATTGTACAGAATAACTTTGGCTATCCTGGGTTTTTCCAAGTGAAGTTGAGTACTATTCTTTCGAGGTCTTTGAAGAATTTTGTTGGGATTTTGTTGGGCATTGCATTGAATCTGTGGACTCACAATCTTATGCTCCTCCTCCCACTTCAGAGCAGCCCGAGGTTTGTCCTCATCAGTGTATGCACATACATGTATTAATGTTTCTCTGAGGTAGGGTCATACGGTAGATAACTGTGTGCCCTGCACGTCTCAAAGAACAGTACACTTTTTGAAAACATAAGCAAGCAGTTTTAAAAAGACTACTTTTTTCATCTTCTATCCATATACTTTTTAGTTTTACTTTAAATGTTTTTTTTTTTTTTTTCTGTATGTGTCTGTGTGAGTTGTGTGTGCTGGTGCTTGCGGAGGCCCAGAAGAGGGCTGCAGTTAGAAACAATTGGCTGCTGCTCACAGTAAGTACTCAGCCTCCACCCCATTATACCTTTTGAATAATCTTTAGTGGTGGTTGCTACATTGTGCCTCTTTTCTGAGAGTTATGAAGGTTTTATTTTGTTAAGTTGTACATTGTTTTAAAAAAGAAAACATATACATTTCTTCATTCACGTTTTAATTACTTAAAAAATTTTCTACCCATCTATCCATTCAGCTACCCATTTAAAGACTCGTGTTCCTGAAATTGGGGTGGGAAAGGCAGGCTCATGGTGGCTGATTGAAGGCCAGACTCTGATACTTCTGTGCTTGTTTACCCCTAGCCTACTGGTAAATGCTGATGCCAGACCAACTTCTTCAGTAACAGCTGGGAAACTTCTCAGCTGAGGACTTTGCAGTTGGTCTGCCCTGACTGTTGGCTGTCTCAGCACTCCTGGGCCAGGCCCTGAGCGGGGCTGGGCTGACTGTGCATGAGATGGCTACTGAGTCTGGCTCTGGGTTTGTACTGTAAATGTATGGACAGGTGCATTTTACTTCTCTGTTGCTAAAGCAACTTATACAAGGAAGAGGGGTGTTTTGGTTCAGAGTTTCAGAAGGAGAGTTCATAGTCAAGGCACAGGCATGGCAGAGGCATGGCAGCAGGTGGTCAGGGCACAAACCTGAGAGATCAGATCACCAGCTACACACAGAAAGTAAGAGAGCAAACTGGAGGTGGGCTTGTGTTGTACGGCGCAGCGGGCCGCTTCCCTGCTGCCCCAGCTCCTGGCCGCCAGCTAGCTCTAGCTTATGCCCCGAAATAATTACATGGAAACTGTATTCTTTTAAACACTGCTTGACCCATTAGTTCCAGCCTCTTATTGGCTAGCTCTTACATATTAATCTAACCTATTTCTAATAATCTGTGTAGCCCACGAGGTGGCTTACCAGGGAAGATCTTAACCTGCGTCTGTCTGGAGTGGGAGAATCATGGCGACTGCCTGACTCAGCTTCTTTCTCCCAGCATTCTGTTCTGTTTACTCCACCCACCTAAGGGTTGGCCTATCGAGGGGCCTAGGCAGTTTCTTTATTAATAAAAAATCACTCCCACATCAGGCTTGGGCTATAAACTCTTCTGTAAGTCCTTCCCCAGTGCTGTACCCTAAAAGTTCCCTAACCTCCAGTAGTGCCACCAGCCAAGGACTGAGTGTTTAGATACATGAGCTTATGGGGGATAGTCCTCATTCAAACCACAGGCTCCAGTTAGTGATTATAGGAGTCTGTGCAGCCACCCATACTTCAGCTGCAGAAGCAGAGTGTAATCGTTTTGAGAAGCACATGTCTGAGTATGTTACTAAATCTTGATTGTGGTAGTGCTTGGGCAACCTGGAACAGTGGTTAATACAGGGGCTTTGCTGTCCTGATGGCTTTGACCCCTACTTTTTTCACTCTGTGCTCCAAGACCTGGCAGGAAAGAAACCACTTTACTGTTGGGGAGAGAGGGGGTGATGGTGCACACTGCCCGCCTTTAATCCCAGCACTTGGGAGGCAGAGGCAGGTGAATCTCTGTGAGTTCGAGGCTAGCCTAGTCTGCAGAACAAGTTCTAGGACAGATTCCAAAGCTACACAGAGAAACCCTTCTTGAAAAACCAGGAAAGAAAAAAAATTCAGACACTTAGGGTAAAGATTAGTATATGAGTGGTATAGTAAGTGACAACAGTAACTAACAATTAGGACAATTGCAGCGATGTGCTCTGATAAACTTGCCAGCACTACTTTAGAGTAGACTTAACATGCTTGTGTTTCCAATCAAAGCCCCATGCTAAGGGCATAAAGTTAAATCCATGAAGAAATTCCAGCTGAGAGCAAAATTGATTTTATAGGTATTCTTCCGAAGTACTATCTTTGAAAATATTTTGTGCTCCAGCTGGTGGTGGCAGAGGCTGGCAGAGTGCCCTGTATTATACCTGGTGGGTGAATGGAGGGGGGCTATCTTGTGCAACAGAGAATTTTATTTTGGTGGTGCTGGGATTTGAACACACTAGATAAATATTCCAAACACTGAACTACATCCCTAGCTCATACTTTTTATTGATTTATTTGATACAAGGTATTAAGTGATTGAGACTAGCCTTGAATTTATTATGTATCTTAGGCTGGCCTCAAACTTACTTTGTAGCCTAGGCAGGCCTTGAACTTGTGAGTCTCCTGCTTCAGTGTTTCAGGTAGTTATGACTATAGGCCTGAGGCAACCCAGTTGAAGGGAAAGAGTCCCATAAATAGGCAAAAGGGTCAGCAACCGCCCCTGCTCCCACTTTTAGGAATCCCACAAGAACACCAAGCTACTCAGCTATGACATATATGCAGAGGACCTAGGTCAGACCTCTACAGGCTCCCTGATCTCTGAGAGCTCCTGAGTCCTAGTCAATTGGTTTTGTGAGTCTGTGTTCTCATAGTGTCCCTGTCACCTGGTTCCTCTGGTCCTGATCCTCCTCTTCTTCCTCTGCAGGACTGACTCCCAGAGCTAAGGTTTTTTTTTTTTTTTTTGGTTTTTTGAGGCAGGGTTTCTCTGTGGTTTTGGAGCCTGTCCTGGAACTAGCTCTTGTAGACCAGGCTGGCCTCCAACTCACAGAGATCCGCCTGCCTCTGCCTCCCAAGTGCTGGGATTAAAGGCATGCACCCCCACCACCCAATGGGTATTTTGTTTGTTAAGTTAGTCTTATAACTGAAAGTGTAATTTTACCTTAGTTGTATGAAACAAGAAAGAAANCCTGCCTCTGCCTCCCAAGTGCTGAGATTAAAGGCGTGCACCCCCACCACCCAGTGGGTATTTTGTTTGTTAAGTTAGTCTTATAACTGAAAGTGTAATTTTACCTTAGTTGTATGAAACAAGAAAGAAAATTGTTAGGGATTTATGAAATCTCATGCAAAATAATCACCCATTTTAAAAAACAGAATTACAGGAATTAAGAATCCAGGACAGGCTCCAAAGCTACACAGAGAAACCATGTCTTGAAAAACCAACAACCAAACCAAAAACAAAAATAAAAACACCCCATGGAGACCTGGTGTGCACTGGTGCCCTCACTGCCCGGCCAGAGCTAAGGTTTGTCTGTGGGACTCTCCATCTGCTCCTACCTGTAGCTGGGTGGAGTCTTTCTGGTCCCTTTGATTCTGCTAGGCCTCCTCTGTAGGCACCACAAACTGTAGGTCAGAGGTTCTGTGATTGGGTTGGTGTCCCAATCCTTCCACTTGAGATCTTGCCTGGTTATAGAAAATGGCCAGTTCAGGCTCCGTGTCCCCTTACTAGCAGTCTTTGTTAGGCTTCTCTCGTAGATTCCATGGAGTTTCCTTGTACTTGGTTTCCACCTGGCCCCCTAAAGGCCCGCCCGTCCCGATTTCTCCCAGTATTTACTTCCCCACACTTCATCCCTCCTGTTCCCAACCCCACCTGCCTGTCCACCCACAAAGTCTATTTCCCCCTTCCAGGGAGATTCTTGTCTGTCCTGGCCCCCTCTAAGCCTTCTTTGTTAGTGTCTCTGGGGCTGTGGATTATAGCCTGGTTATTCTTTGTTTTACAGCTAATATTCACTTATGAGTAAGTACATATCGTGTTTGCCTTTTTGGGTCTGGGTTACCTCAATCAGGATAATTTTTTCAAGTTCCGTCCATTTGCCTGCAAATTTCATGATGTCATCATCGTTTTTAACAGCTGTATAGTACTCCATTGTGTAAATATACCACATTTTCTTTATCCATTCTTCAGTTGAGGGACATTTAGATTGTTTCCAATTTCTGGCTATTACGAATAAATCTGCTGTGAACATGGTTGAGTAAGTGGCCTTGTGATAGGATGGAGCGTCCTCGGTTTACGTCTAGGTGTGCTCTAGCTGGGTCTTGAGGAAGGTTGATTCCCAGTTCTCTGAGAAGCAGCTATATTGATTCCCACAGTGGCCCTACAAATTTGCACTCCCACCAGCAGTAGAGGAGTGTTCCCCTTGCTCCACGTCCTCACCAGCATGACCTGTCACTTGTGTCAGAAGGGCCTTCTGATTGCTGGGCTTCAATATTTTGATAGCTGGAACTTGGGAGTCAGCCTCAGGAGGAAGTGGCCAAATACGGGAATAGACCTTGGCTAGCTTTAGGAGTGTAATCTAACAGTTTAGCAAGGAAAGAGGGAATGGAGGAAGGGCAAGGCCTGCCAGAGCCCTTCAGTAAGCAGATTAAAAAATAAACGTGCTCAGTCTTGACACATATTAATTACAAGATAGGAGGTAAATATTTGTTTTGCTTCTTTTGCTTTTGGCTACCCTTATTAGCAGAGCTTTGCTGAGTGCTGCTACTGACTCCTCAGGTCGCCATGGCCGTGGAGTGTTCTCAAGTCACTGCGGTTTAATTAATGGCATCAAAGCACTAACCTGTCACTAAGAAACACCATTCCTCCCACCTTTCCTACTTTCTTATCTCAAAGCTTGATGGACAGTAGCATGTCTACTTGTTTGTTTCAGTACATGAAACAAACCCATGGCCCTTACATGCTTTACCACCAAGCTCTGCCCACAGCACTCCCCTCCCCCATTTTCTTTTTCTTTCTTAAAAAATGAGGCAAGGTCTCTCAGCCTGGGCTTAAGTTCTGTGGCCCAAACAGCCCTGTCTCATTCTCTCAAGCTTACACACCACCGGGCTGAGTTCTAGTTTTGGTTAGTTTTGATGTTACAAATGATACTGCAGCAACATTTTTTTAAATTTTTTGTTAGATGATGGTTCCTCTGTGTAGTTTTGGAGCCTCTCCTGGAGCTAGCTCTTGTAGATCAGGCTGGCCTTGAACTCACAGAGATCTGCCTGCCTCTGCCTCCTGAGTGCTGGGATTAAAGGTGAGTGCCACCACCGCCTGGCTACTATTTCCATTTTTAAAGACAGGAAGAGAACAGAATAGCTTCACTAGCTTTCCTTATGGGGAGGATAATCTAGTGGTAAGATTGATGCTGGGAGCAAAAGGTCTGTCTGTCTGAGGACACTTGCAAAATAAACGTTCTCCAGCTCTTGAGCCCAAGTTGCCACCCACCCTCATTTTCTTTTGTAGATTTTCTCTGCTCTTGTTTCATTGAATTTCTTTTAATATTTGGTTGTCTCTAATTGACATTTGTCAAATGTATCACCAGGTTCAGCTTGTCTATATCATCCTTGGATTTGCTTCATCAAATACATCTTATTTCTTTTCCTTTTTTGTTTTTTCAAGACAGGGTTTCTCTGTAGCTTTGGAGCCTGTCCTGGAACTAGACCAGGTTGGCCTGGCGTGTGCCACCACCGCCCGGCTCTTTTTCCCTTTTAAGATTTATTTATTTTTATTTTATGTGTATTAGGGTTTTGCCTCTATGTATGTTTCATGTGTGTGTCTTGGTGCCAGTGGAGGCCAGAAGAGAAACTAAAATCACACCCATTATGTCCTGGGAACCGAACTTGCGGCTCTGAAAGAGCAACAAGTGCTCTTAACCACTGAGCCATTTTCTTGGCACATTTTCCTTCTTCATTCTTTCTTGCTTGCTTTTTGAGATGGGGTCTCACTATGTACATAGCTGGCTGGCCTGGAACTCACAGAGATCTCCTTGCTTTTGCCTCCCAAATAGAGAACTGGGATTAAAAATGTGTGTTACTATACCCGTTTCCTTATTATTTCTGTTTCTTTTTAATTTTTTCTAATTTACCTAATGTGTTTGTCTAGCCACTCCTCAATTGCAAGAATCTTGCATACTTTAATCCTAATATTTGTGGCTTTTACAAATTCAACCAGTAAGGGGTTGAAGCTCTTTAGTGGGTTAAGAATACAAACTTGCAAATTCTCCAGGTTCAGTTCCTGACACACACATGATGGCTCACAGCTGCCTGTACTCCAGTTCTAGAGGGCCCAGTCAGTCCCTCTCTGACTTCTGTAGGCTCTGGCTTGCGTGTGGTGTGCAGACATACTCAAGCACATATACACATGTCTAAAATTAGATACTTAAATATTGGGAAGAAAGAATTGTACTTGTGTTGAAAATATGCAGGCTTCTGTTTCTGTTTTTTTCTTTTTCTTTTATTTATTTATTAAAGAATTCTGTCTCTTCCCCACCGCCACCTCCCATTCCCCCCCCTTCCCCAATCAAGTCCCCCTCCCTCGACAGCCCAAAGAGCAATCAGGGTTCCCTGCCCTGTGGGAAGTCCAAGGACCACCCACCTCCATCCAGGTCTACTAAGGTGAGCATCCAAACTGCCTAGGCTCCCACAAAGCCAATACGTGCAGTAGGATTAAAAACCCATTGCCATTAGACAGAGACAGAGACCCACATTGGAGCACCGGACTGAAATCTCAAAGTCCAAATCAGGAGCAGAAGGAGAGAGAGCACGAGCAAGGAACTCAGGACCGCGAGGGGTGCACCCACACACGGAGACAATGGGGATGTTCTATCGGGAACTCACCAAGGCCAGCTGGCCTGGGTCTGAAAAGGCCTGGGATAAAACCGGTCTCGCTGAACATAGCGGACAATGAGGACTACTGAGAACTCAGGCTTCTGTTTCTTGCCTTCACATTTAAACAATAAAGTTCACAGCTGTCTCCATGGCCTTCTCGTTGTTTTGGGGATTCTGAGACAGGCGGTGACTGGCTGTGCGGGGGCATGCCAGCACAGCATTGCTCATTTAAGGGACTTGCCTCTGGCTTGTGTTTTGATTTGGAGGGGTTTGTAGAAACAGTTCATGTTGGAAACCATACTTACAGTAATTAGCTTGTTTGATTATTATTATTATTTTGGTTTTTCAAGACAAAGAATTTCTTTGTGAAATAGTCCTGGCTGTCCTGGAATGCACTCTGTAGACCAGGCTGGCCTTGAACTCACAGAGATTGGCCTGCCTCTGCCTCCTGAGTACTGGGATTAAAGGCATGCGCCACCACCGTCCAGTTTGTTTATCCTTTTTTTTGAGACAGGGCCTGGAACTCACTACGTGTAGACCAGACTAGTTTTGGACTCAGATCTACCTGCTTCTACCTCCCAAACACTGGGATTAAAGGCATGAGCCTACCACACCTGGCCTTGTACCTCTTGATCTTTCTTCTTGAGATGATTGCAGAGAACTCTGAAACTCAGGATTTCCAAAGTGTGTTCCATTTGCGGATGGCTCTCTGACCTGTAAGGGATTGTCTTCTTTCCCTTTACTCTGTGTGCTGTGGTTAGGCTGATGCTTACCATGCTTGGAGACTCTTCATACCCCCACGTAGACTTCCTGAGAACTTTCTTCCTGGGATTCTACTCACTCTATACGACTGGCTCCGAGTCCTTTTAGGGTCTTACTCATGGTGTAGCTTGTATGTGTGTGTTTCTCTTATTCACTCCAGACTGTCCAGTTAGATGAGACATGGCTTCCGGTATGGTCCATTCTGACCTCAGAGCACAGACCACCATCACGGTCAGGAATCTGTGAATGACTCATCTCCTTCCATTTGCTTTGAGACTGTCAATGCCGAGCCCGAGATGCTAAGCTCTTCCTAAACGGACAGACTTTTCGTCTCTGACTGAGAGCAAGAGATGACAACACAGCCCTTGGCTTCACAGCTGAGAACACCTGCTGCGTTCGAGGGCCAGGAGCATGATTGAGGACCACTGTAGAAAGAGCTAGGACCATAGATGCAAAATGATGTGGGTATCAGCTCTACTGACAGTTTTCAACAGTGAGGGGAGCGTTCTTGTTCTATCAGTGTCTGTGCCAAGACTTTACTGCCTCTGGGATTTTGTTTTGGGTTTAGTCTGTGTGCTGTTGTCGTCACCCTCTTACTTTCTTACTATCAAACATGTTATATAAAAATGTTGTACTGTTTATAGTTTGAGTCTTAGCAACAAGACAATTCAATATTTACCAAAGAAATTGGGTAGTTTCAAGAACCCATGTAAACAATGCTGGTGACTTGTACAAGAAGAAAGGTAAGGAGAAAGATGGCCAGTTATGTAATGGTTGCCATGACGGAGATTACAGGCAGGTCAGGACTTTTCAGCTGGGGATAAATGTTTTTAAATCAGGCAGCTGATGCTGGATTAAGACCAACTGTTTATGTAAATGAGTTGTTCCCTGCCTTTCTCCATGGTGTGGAAAATGCCTCTAGTGTGTTCATTTAGTCTATTTAGTGATCATCCCTTTTCGAAGACAGGCATTACTTTGTTTTAGATTTGTGGCCAGCCTGAAGTTTAGCAGTTTCTTTTCTGCAGTTTCCCTGCGGCCTAGTGTTTTGTTAGCTTTTCTGTGCTGGTCCGACTCCCAGAAGATCTCCTTTCTCCTTTGACAGAAGCTTGTTATGTTAGTTCCTCACACGTGGTTTCTTTCCTCTTCTAGCCTTGTGTGAAAGCTTAGGCTAACGCATCTACTACCTCTATACAGACTGATTATAGATAGCAGTTAGAGCAGCCGCTTTCAACCTGTGGGTTTCAACTTCTTTGAGGGGGGTGCGTCACATATCAGATAGCCTGCATATAAAATATTTACACTGAGTTATAACAGTAGCAAAATTAGTTATGTAGTAGCAATGAAATGATTTTATGGCTGGGGTCACTACAACATGAGGAACTGTATTAAAGGGTCCCAGCATTAGGAAGAGTGAGAATCACTGAGTTAGAGGCTTTGGTGGTATTTGAACTAAGATGGGGTTATTCCTTTGCATGCATATATATGTGTAAATCAAGTTATCAGAAGATTATATACTATGGTGGCTTGAATGAGAACGGCCCCCATAGGCTCATGTCTGAGCACTTGGTTCCCATTGTAGAAGCATTTGGAAGGATTAGGTGGTATGGCCTTGTTGGAGGTGTGTCAGAGGTGGGTTTCAAGATTTCAGAAGACTGTGCCATTCTGTTGCTCCTTCTCTGCCTCTTTCTTAGCTGCAGTTTAAAATGTAAGCACTCAGCTGTTCCTGCCACTGCTTTGCCATCATGGACTCTAATCCTCGGAAGTCATAAGCCCAGTAAAATGCTTTCTTTTATGAGTTGCCTTTGTCTTGGTGTTTTGTCAAGGCAAGGACAGTAATTGAGACATAATACTCTTTGTAAAGACTTATTTTATGGCGCATGCATGAGTGTGTCTGTCTGTTTTGCTGGCATGTATGTATGTATGTGCAACGCATGTCTGGTGCCTGCAGAGGTCAGAGGGCATCAGATCCCCTGGAACTGGAATTAAGGATGGTTGTGAAATGTCATGTGGGTACTGGTAACCCAATTCAGATCCTCTGCAAGAGCAACAAATGCTCTGAACTGCTGAGTCATCTCTCTAGCTCCCTACTTTCTCTTTCTTTCCCGTTTTTTCTTCCTTTTTCTTTTTTGTTTTGTTTTGTTTTTCAAGACAGGGTTTGTCTGTATAGCCTTGGCTGTCCTCGAACTAGCTCTGTAGACTAGGCTGGCCTTGAACCCACAAAGATCTGCCCACCTCTGCCTTCTGAGTGCTGGGATTAAAGGCATGGGCCACCACACATTTTTCTCTAAAAAGTTATTTTAATTACATGTGTGTTGTAGGAGAGTCTAGGGATTCTGGAGGCCAGAGGTTGCTGATCCCTGGGGAGCTAGAAGTGGGTGTGAATCACTCTTTGAGGGTGCTGGAATCTGCTCTCTGGTCTTTTAGGTCAGTGCCCACTCAGCCATGGAGCCATCTCTCCAGCCCCAGAGACCAGACGCTAAAAAGTTAACATGGGTGTAGTCACGATCACATTGTTGTGTGCTCTGAGATAGTGTTTTCTTTTCTCATTTTCAGTGTGTACTTTTTTGAGAAATCATGCAGTTATAATAGAAGCAAAACGAGCTGATTTTTGCTGTCCTGTTGACCCACACTGCGTTGCTGGTACACATGCTCACTGGGGAGGGCCTTTGAGCCCCTTGTGAATGCTGGTTCCCACTCTCCCTCGTGCCGGGTGCCACCCAGGACACAGAGATGGGTCTTGAGCAAAGGAGGCTGCTCCCCGTGGCTGAGGTTTATTTCCACCTGTGTCCTGAGTTCTTTAGGTGCTTGCAGGCACACTTTCACAGCCATCAGTGGCCCGCTCCAAGTGCCAAAGGATTTTTTAATAAGTCTGATAGCCAAGGTGAACAGTGAACCCATTCTTCTCAGCCAGACACTGGCCCTTCACTATGACCTTCCATCCGTCCCACAGAAGGAAAACCCAGCTTTTCCTCACCACACCCCCAGATTTGATTGGGTTTTGTCAGTTCTCTGTCCAGGTTTCATTTCTACATTTACTTTAAATGTGTGGTTTCTTTGTTTTTGAAATATGACCATTATAGTTTGCTTAAATATTAAATGTTTGTTGGGCTGGGGTATAGCTCAGTAGTGCTTGCATGGTTTGCGTGAATCCTAGTGCTGTGGGGGTGAGGGGACTATAAAATTTCTTCATTTATTTCCACTGTGCTGGGTTTGAAACGGAGGCCTCAGGTAGACTAGGCAGCCACTTTACACTACCAGCCTTCAGATTGCTTTGTATAAAATGTGTCTGCATGTGTGTGGGTGGGGGGTAGTTTGGGTTTTAATATGCTTAGGGAATGAAATGGAAACTTTTCACAGTCTGTCCCATGCTCTTTTTAAACACACTCGCTTTAGTCCTAGATGGTCCCTGTAGCTAGTAGGACAAGAGAGCCATGAGAAGGGGTGATTCCCCACCCCCCAGTCCCATTGACCAGAGCTGGGTGTGTCTAGCTAGTAGCTTCATGACATACTGGAAAAATTTGGCTGTGTAGCTTTTTGTTCAGCTTCAGAGCCTAGGTACTAGCTGAATTTTTAATTGAATGAGAGATAAAGATTTGCCTGTTGATAACACAAGAGTTGCTCCATGAGTCAGAAACCAGTAGTTAAAAGTAAGTTGGGTACAAAATAAATGTATTTTAATTCTGTTTTGTATGTTAGAAATTTCCAAATTAAATTTCTTTGGCTTGTCTTCAGTGTGGGATTCATCCAGGTCTTGCAGATGCCCGGCTAGCACTCTACCTAAACCCTGGCTCCTGCTCTGGAAAATTTTGTATTTCATATATATTTTTTTTAAAACCCTTTATATCAGTGCCAGTTAATTATTATGACACCAGAGGGCGCTGGTAGGTAATGGGTTTGCTTTGCTTTCCTTGCTTACAGCTTCTCCCCTCTCTCTAAGGAGCCAGCATAGATGTTGTTCATCTGGTAATCTCAAATCTCTCATGTTCTCAGGTTAATAGGACCAGAGCACGGAAATGTTAGTATTGTAACGTTTGCTTGGAAAGTTTCAGTCAAACCATACTTTAGTATTTTTTTTAATTAAAAATTTTAATTAACATACAAAGTAACAATTTCCCATGGCAATTTCATTCATACTTCTTTTTGATTGTATCACCCCACCCCGAATGCCCTTGAGTGTTATCTCCCAGTCCTCATCTCAGTTTGCACCCTCCTGCCCCAGTAGTCACTTCAATTTTCAAAATCACAGGTGGTCTTTTACCTTCCTACCTCTGTTCTTTACCTCCCCCCCATGGGCCCCTTTCTAGTTTCCTGACCTATACACACACTTAACAATACTTATGTTTAAATTTGGAAGTAATGTACCTTGTTTGTCTTATCTCCCTTGGTATGCTTTCTAGTTTAATTCTTAAAAGGAAAACAAAAAAATACCATTACATTAATAAAATGAGATATTTTCAAGTGTATAGTTCTTTTTAAAGTGCATTTTGTATGTATGCATATATGTGTGCACACATGCATGTGGAGGCCAGAGAACAACCTTGGGTGCTATCCACAAGATTACTATTTCCTTTGAGATACAGCGCTCTTCTGTGTCTCTGTCTCTGTCTCTGTCTCTGTCTCTGTCTCTCTCTCTCTCTCTCTCTTTCTCTCCTGCAGCAGCTCACCAGTCAGGCTAAACTAGCTGTCCAGCAGGCCCTAGGAATCTTCCTCTCTCCACCTCCCTGGCAACTGGGGTCACAACCGCTCACCACCATACCTGGCCTTTTACCTTTTAAATGGGTTCTGAGGATCCAGTTTGGGCTTCAAGTTCACAGAGCTAGCCTTTTACCAGCAAAGTTATTTCTCTAATGTCTCAAATTCTGGTTATTTCCCCAACCCCACCACATCCCCCCCCCCTTTTTTTGAGATAACGTTTTTTTCTGTGTAGCCCTGTCTGTCCTGGAACTAACTCTGTGGATCCACCTACCCTTTCCAGAGTGCTGCAATTAAAGGTGTATGCCACCGTGCCCAGCCAAATGCTGGCAATTCCGACATTCTTTTGTTGTATTTGTCTCTTATTTCTGTCTTGAATTTAACCTTACATAGTTGCTAAGAGTAAAGCTGCTCACTTGCCTCTTACCACGTAGAGAGAGACGTGAGTGGAGTTTTAAATCCACACAGACTTAGAGTAGCAGGACACTGCTGGATGCCCAGCTCCCATGCAGTGTGGGTCCAGCTCACTGAAAGTGTGAGGAGCTGCGTGAATTCATTCCAGTTAGTCCATAGGAGAATTTGGGTTCATTTAACATCTTTTGGCTTCTTTGCAGGGTCATTTTAGTGGTTTTGTTTTTAAATTTGTGCTTTTAAATAGCTAGTTTTAAAAATTATGTGTGTTGGGATTATGCTTTCTATTTAAGTCCGGTGCCCACAAAAGGGCATCAGATGCCCTGACCCTGGAGTTAGGGGGCTGTGAACCCTCTCTCCTGATGCGTCACTTGCAGACATGCTGGCTGAATGACATAGGTACCATTGCGTGTGAGGTCTTTCTCTGGCCAAAAATTGGTGATAAATATGTGTTAAAACTAGACTGGAAAGCCGGGCAGTGGTGGCACATGCCTTTAATCCCAGCACTCGGGAGGCAGAGGCAGGCGGATCTCTGTGAGTTCTAGGCCAGCCTGGTCTACAAGAGCTAGTGCCAGGACAGGCTCCAAAGCTACAGAGAAACCCTGTCTCGGAAAAAAAAAAAAAAAACAAAAAAACAAAAAAACAAAAAACTAGATTAGAAAGCAGACGTTGTGTCCCTGGCCCGTCTCTCTTTCATCGTTCGGTTGTCCAGACACAGGTTCTTTTCTGACTTTCTGGCCTTTCTCGTTTTCAGAGCAGCTTAGTCAGTATCTTTCGACACTGTATCTTAGGTTTATCTCTTGGTCCCATTTTTGTTGCTTAAAGATTTGTTTAGTTTTATGCCTGCATGTATGTGTGTGCATCACATGTGCAGTGATCACAGGGGAATGTTTTGCCTGCATGCATGTATGAATATCACAGAGGCCAGAATAGGGCGCTGGACTGCTTAGAACTAGAGTTACAGGTGGTTGTGAGCCACCGTATGGGTGCTGGGGTCTGGTCCTTTGTGAGAACAGTGCTCTTAACCACAGAGCCATCTCTACAGCCTGATTTCTCTTTTCTGTTCTGGGAATTTCTCTAGCTCCCTACAGTTCATCCTCTCTGGGGTCCTCAGAGCATTCTCAGCTCCTTGGGTATTCTGACCCTCAGATGGTGGACACGTGGGGATTGTGTTCTTGGCCTTTTAGGCAGTGTACACTTCCATCCTGAGCCTTTACAGTTCTTCTCCATCCTGTTTCCAGATGACTTCTCCGCTGCTCCCACAGTGGACACCCCCCTGCCCCCCAGTTCTTCAAGGTCGTGTGAATGAGTGGCACTCTTCACCCTCATTCTCGGTGGCTTTTCTCCCCGTACTTTATCCTCACTTTTGGTGGCTTTCTCCCGGTTCTGTCTATCCCAGGGCCCCTCTTCTCAGCTGTCCAATGCTGCTGACAGAGCTGATCCTGCCTCCCTGCTTCTCACCTGAGTTTGGTCTTCCTCGGGTGTGGGGAAATGCAGTCTGTTATAAGGGAGATGGAAACAGATGCTTGCACATCCCAGAGTGGCCCTGCTCCCGCCCCACTCTGTGCCTGCCTGGGATGGAGTCAGGAGTAAGGAGAACCGCATGGCTGCCTGTGTGGACTTTTCCCCTTCAGGGGCTGTGCACTTAGAGCCTGTCTACCAGACACCCAGGGACTCGAATTGTGTGGTTTGCTCTTCAGTGTTCATTTTTGTTGACTTTGCTTATTGTTTAATGATGGGGTCCTACCTTGACATCACTAAAATTTTTTGAGTTTTGCAATCTGATGTCTTTGGGCTCCTGACTGGGGAAAAGAAAAATTGCCAGTGAATAAAACTAATCTCCCTTTTCACTGAGCTGGCAGCAATATGGGCTGACTTGCTTATCTGAACTGTTTTAAAAGATAGATTTTAATTTCTCTTCTTTGTTTGGGTTTGAGAAATACAATCCCAGCAGCTGCTGGGGTTCTATAATAGAATATCCAGATTGCTCTGAAGAAGCCTGCTGCAACACTGATTTTAAGACTGTAATAGGGGCTTGCAGTGACTGTTCGTGGCCAGGCGGTGGCTGTTGTGTAATACAAGTAGCATTTCTGAGGAGGTGTGGTTAGTTATACAATTTTGGCCAGCTCATGTGGGTTATAAGAGCTGAAATTACTTCAGCACCTTAAAAGCGGCTCCTGCTGCATCCCAGGACAGTCACAGCACTGCACAGGTGTGGTGGCTTTCGCACAGATTCCAGGACAGTTCTGTGAACAGATTGAGGCTCCATTGAAGGTATGACCATTATTTGGTACAGAAGCTCTGCTTTGGGGGATGAGTTGAGGCTTCCTGGACTGTGTCTGGACATGTCTATGTCTGTTTCTGTCTGCATGTGCATTTGTGACCATGTATGTACCGCTTCCTGGACTGTGTCTGGACATGTCTATGTCTGTTTCTGTCTGCATGTGCATTTGTGTCCATGTATGTACCTGTGTGTGAGTATGTCTGGCTATGTGCCTGGTTTTCTGTGAGAGCTCACATACACACAGAGAGTGGAGAGAGAGAGGGGGGGGGGAGGGAGAGAGAGAGATTTTTTAGGTAGATGAGTAGTTTCTAGTTCAATTCTATGCAGCTGTGTTACTAGAAAATGTCCAGTCTTCCAGTGTGGCCAGACCAGGCATTATTTAAATATTGGCAACTGAACATTAGCGTTTCTGCAGCTCTCAGAAGGCCATGCCCCTTGTTACACTTGCGAGAGAGTAAGGGCAGAACACCCAGGCTTTGCTTCCTTCCTCTATGCCCAGCTTGGGTGACAGAGCTCTGTGTGTTCCTGTCTGTTTTCCTTTTTACAGCCTTTTAGGGCTTTGGAGAAAAACAAGTATATAAACAAAAAGGAACGCAAACAACACATTTCATTAAGATCTGGGCCTTTTTATAATGGAGTACTTCATTCTTTAATCCTTGTAAGTGTTTTAGATTTGGTCGACTACAGAAAAAGAATATTTGGTTGAGTACAGCAAAAAAAAATCATGATCTCCTGGTGTCTGACTCTAAGTGATTACAGTTTCAGTGTTAGGTAGATCTTGTTTTGTTATTACTATTATTGACATAGGATCTTGTAATGTTGCCGTGGCTGGCCTTGAATTTGCAGCCCTCTTGCCCTAGGTTCTTGAAAGCCTGGGTTTAGAATTGTGTGCCACTGTGAAAAAAAAAATCCCACTTTAAAAAGGATTTTTAAGGAGGAACATTATCCCTTGCAAGGATAAAATGGGCAACATGGGTCTAAGCTCCCCTTTATGGAAGATTAGAGAGAGCCGTGCTTTTCCTATCACCTTATATTGGTTTTAACCTGGGTAAGGATTGTAGTCCCTGCTTAGGTAATTACACTGTAAACCCTTGTCATCGATCCCTTAGGTGAATTTCCCTGACCTTCTCTAGGGAGAGCCTACAGATAAAAGATGCAGTCCAAGTAGGTGGGCAGAAAACAGCTTTGACAAAGATTTGCAGATGGATGGGGAAGCAGTTGATCAAGCAAAAGTGGACAGACACGTGAACAGGGGTGCAAGTAAGTGGAGAGGGGCTTCTGGGATTGTGAGGAGATTTAGGCACAAGGAGAAGATGAGAACATTCCAAAGTGGATTGGTGTGATCCAAAGAGTATCACAGAGAGTTCAAGGAAAGAGATGGACGTGTCAGAAATGCTTCTTCTGACACCCACAGCTCCTCTCAGCGGGGAGCAGAAGTGGAAGGTGACCTCAGAGTTCACTCATGGCCTCCTCTTTAGAGGACAGTGGCGCTGCAGAGAGAGGATGGAGCAGGGAACCCAGCACAGCAGAGCAGGGGAGCAGGAAGAGCGTCTCCTCCAACTTAGGCTAGCTTCCAACGTCTTCTTCATGTTAGAAAGAGGGGAAGGGCATTGGAGACCTGGAAAAAGAGACAGCTGTCTGTACTTCTTGACAATAATTCAGGGGCTTGGCCTTCCTTGACTTGTTCAAAAATGGCTACCATTCTTCAGAGCTTTTTTTTTTTTTTTTTTTTTGTTTTTCATTTAAAAAACGATTTTACTTTAAATTTTAAATTGTGTGCACATGCATGCAGTGCATATGGAGACCAGAAGAGGGCATCCTAGAGTTGGAGTTGTCCCACATGGTGCTAGAAATCCAACTCAGGTCTCCTGGCTAATTTTACGTCAATTTAACACAAGCTAGAGTCATTGGAGAGGAGAAATTGAGAAAATGCCTCCTGAAGCCTGGGCAGGCAGGTTTTTAAGACATTTTCTTAATTAGTGGTTGATGGGGGAGAGCCTAGCCCATTGTGGCTGGGGCCACCCCAGAGCATGTGGTCCTGGGTTCTGTGAGGAAGACTGAGCAAGTCGTGGGGAGCAAGCCAGTAAGCAGCACCCCTCCATAGCCTCTGTGTCACCTCCTGCCTCCAGGTTCCTGCCCTGTTTGAGTTCCTGTCCTCATTTCTTTCAGTGATGAGTTGTAAACCAAATAAACCCTTTTCTCCTCGGTTTACTTTTGGCCATAGTGTCTCATCACAGCAATAAAAGAAGTCCTCTAGAGAAAAAGAAAGTGCACAGCCTTGTTCTCTAGGGACAGAGCCTACACGGGAGCACAATGCCTACTTGTGTTCTCAGAGTCCACTTTTGGTCTTGGCAAGGACATAACAACTTCTTTGCCTCAGTTGCTCTTCTTTGGAATAGAGATAGCAACCTTTACCAGAATTTCTAAGAGGGTTAAAGAGCATCCTATTTGCATCTGAAATGCATCTATTACGTATTCATTCTTTCTCTATTGTTAATATGTAATAGAAATAGGAGAATTGAGAGATGGTTCAGTCTACAAAGTGCTTGCCACACAAGCATGAAAACCTGAATCTGATCCCCATGTGAAAAATTAGCCATGCTGGTACTTGTTTCTAGTACTGTTGCTGGTGAGGCAGAGGCAGGTGGGTCCTGGGGGCTCACTGGCAAGTCAGTCTAGCCCACTCAGGAGCTCCAGGCCAATGAGAGACCTGGTTTCAAAAAACAAGGTGGGCATTTCCTAAGGAATGACACCAAGATTGCTGACACCAAGATTGACATCTGGCTTCCACACTCACTAGTATGCACACATTCCCACCCATGAACGCACTCCATGCACGCCCACACACAGTTAGTATTCCACGGACTTCTGTGATGTTTGGCGATCAACATATTGGTTTTGTTTGCTTGTTTTCAGGTGTTAGGGATAAAGCTCAGGGTTTGCACATGCCAAGAAAGCACCCTACCACCCAGCTCCACTCACCCTACATTTTTATTTTAATTTTGGTCCTACCTCTCCTCCCCTTCCAGATTCCAGTCACAAGATTTCCCTGAATAAACCCGGAGAATAGCAGTTAAATGTTGTTTTTCTCCGTGTGACTAGAATGCCCTTTAGGAAAAGCTGTTTCCCTAAAAACTGAATGCCTTTTATGCCCTTGTCACTGTATGTCTGCCCTGCCTTCTGGGGAAGCTGGACTGATGCCAAGTGCCATGGAAATGTAGAAAAAGAGACAGTTTAGGAATGCATCTGAGGAGGTGGCCCCCGAGTTCAAACCTGGTCAATGTGGATGGCAGCTGGAGCCGGGGAGGAATAGCCAGGATGAGGAGGTGAAAAGACACTTTTTATTAGAGTTTTATTTAAATAGTGTTTGGGATAGCAGTTTCTGCTGGAATCCTCCAGCAGAGTTGGCAGTAAAGCTTCTGATGTGCGTATAGGTCAGAAATACAGATTGTTGGGCTTGGGAGAGGCCAGACATTAGGATCTGAGTTTGATCTCCTAGAATTCAGGTAAAGAGCTATATGTACAGAAGTCATGTGTGTGTCCCTGGGGCTCAGTGGGAAGCCACTGTAAGTTGAAGTGCAAAAGTTTAGGCTGAGAGCCCTTGTCTTTGAAAAGTCAGGTGGCGTGCAATTGAAAAGAAACTCATTGTCAACCTCTGGCCTCTAAAGCGTGTGTACATAGACATATGAGCACACATACAGAGAAAAAATAGATTGTTGGTGGGCTTTGTATGTACAAGCTAACAAAATAAGCTCTGTACTGACTTTTTGCTGTGTACAATCTCTGCCTCTTCCCCCAGTTGAGCATAAGTGAATGTCTTGACCTCTTGTAAGGTGATGGTCACTTCTAGGCCCTGGGAGAATGGCTTCTTGAGCGATTGTTCCTCCTGGGGCTCTGCAGACAGAACCTAGTTTAAGAGGTGGAACTTGCCATGGAACCTAGATCCCCCAGCTTCATCTGCTTCTCTTGAAATGCTTTTTCTTTCTCTTTAAAATTTTGGGGGCGGGGGCTGGAGAGATGGCTCAGCGGTTAAGAGCATTGCCTGCTCTTCCAAAGGTCCTGAGTTCAATTCCCAGCAACTACATGATGGTCCACAACCATCTGTATTGAGGTCTGGTGCCCTCTTCTGGCTAACTGCATACAAAATAAATAAAAAAATAAAAAATAAATAAATAAATAAAAAAATATTAAAAAAAAAATTTGGGGGGCTAGAGAGATGGCTTAGCAGTTTTGTGTCCTGGCTGTTCTTCCAGAGGATCCAGGTTAAATTCACAGCATCTAGTGGTAACTCCAGTTCCAGAGGTTCTAATGCCCTCTTCTGGCCTCTGTGGCTATTAGACACACATGTGATGTACAGACTTACAAACAAAACACCTATACACATAAAAAAATAACTAAAAAAGTAAAATGACCCTTTTCTATAGAGGACAAGTCTATAAGCCAAGACAGTGACAGGGCTTACCAGTGTCTTAGGGTATAAAAAGTAGTCTTTTCTGTGAAGTCCCTGGAGATAGAATCCACGCAGGTTTTGTGGGAAAGCCTGCTCTTGCTGTTAGTGGGCACTTTCCACGTTTGTGCAGGGGCCTCGTGTAGCCAGTGACAGCATCCTGCTCTGCGCACTCACTTTGTCAGGCTTTTCTGCGTAGCAAGTGGCACGTCCAGGCACATGACTTTTGCTTCTGTGTCACCGCAGAGCTCACTTACATCAGTGACCCATAGTGTAAAGAAAGCATCATTTTTCTCTTCATCTGGGAGACCAGAGGTCTACCACATGGTACTAACTTGTGGAAGGCCAGATTCAGGGCTTTAGCGAGGCCATGGGCTTGCCTGACTGTAATCACCTCCCACTAGATGACATCATGGCCAGGGTCAGAAGAGAGATCACATGATAATAAGA
Organism: Alexandromys fortis; assembly: GCF_014885135.2. Taxonomy (NCBI): domain Eukaryota; kingdom Metazoa; phylum Chordata; class Mammalia; order Rodentia; family Cricetidae; genus Alexandromys; species Alexandromys fortis. The sequence continues at coordinate 7,403,956 of NW_026067902.1, forward strand.
CTGGAAGCCAGAGTGGGATGCAGGATTTGACTTCCATCCTCTGTTATAGCAGCTTTCTTGGATGAAATAGCTGAGCTTCCAGGAGAACTGCCATTCATCTCAAGGGCAGAGTCCTCTGTGGCCTCCCATTGGCCCCTATGTAAACATAGCATAGTCAGCATCTCCAGCATAGTCAGAACATCTAAGCCACAGCACTAGTTTGCCCTTACCTAGTGAGCTATACTCTGAAATTGCTGCTTCTTCTGTTTTGTAGCCCTGGTTAGCTTGGAACTTTCTATGAATACCAGGTTGGCCTTGAACTCATAGAGATCTATCTGTCTCTGCCTCCTGAGTGCTGGGTTTAAAGGCTTTGTCACCATACTTGGCCTAGACTGAAGTCATTGTACCTGTGAGTTACTCTTCCCTACTAAGCTGGTAGCCATCAGCCTATTGTTTATTTCTGAGTTTGACTGTCCTAGACAGCTGATCTCAGAAGAGAAACATAAGCTACTTCCTCTTGTGTGACTTGCTTTTTTCACTTAGTGTAAGGTTTTACATTGCTAATTTTTAATTTTCTTTTTAGTGTGAACAGTTTTAGTGTGAATAAAGATTTCTGTGCAGTTTAATTTGTTTCATTCTTCTTATATGTATGAATTTCTTGCCTGAAGTTGTCTGTGCACCACATGCTCTGCTGGTGTTCGAGGAAGCTGGAAGAGAGCACCAGATCCCCTGGAACTGGAGTTAAGGAAGGTTGTAAGCTGCCATATGGGTGCTAGGAATGGAAGGAACCCAGTCCCCTGTAAGAGCTGCAAGTGCTCTAACTGCTGAGCACTCTAACACCTATGCAGTCTTTTTAAGTAGCTGTATGGCATTGCTTTTTAATGAATGGACTATAATTTTGCCATACCACTAAGTCTTTGTCTTAGAATATACTGCTGGAAGTAACATATTCTCAAGACAAATATTAATTAGCTTATGCATCCCCAAGTTCAGTTCCAAGACTCCAATATGAGCGTGAATATTCATCATGATTCTTTGTTTTGTTTGTTTTTTGGTTGGTTTTTCAAGATGGTTTCTCTGTGTAGCCCTGGCTGTCCTGGAGTATACTCTGTAGACCAGGCTGGCCTCGAACTCACAGAGATCCACCTGCATCTGCCTCCTGAGTGCTGGGATTAAAGGCGGGCATCACCATCATGCAGCCATGATTCTTACAAAACATAAAACCAAATCACCTTCTCATCAACTCATTTTTCACTGAGAATATATGAGTATCTGTTTCTTCACCATCCTTTCATTGAGGGTATTAGAATAGATAACATAGGCAGAGGTGGCTCTTCATCTCATTCAGCTTTAAACAAGACCCACACATTTATTGTGCTGTTTGTTTAGTAGGCGACTGAGTGCTAGCACCATCCTGCTTGTTTGTACACAGGGTTAGGGTGTCTTCATTTCTAAGCTTGATTTAGAAAGTAAGAACGTTTATATGTATTTTGCCCCCTATTTTATTCTATTTGTTTATTTATGTTTTGTTTTTGGAAACAGGGTTTCTTTATATATCCTTGGCTATTCTACTTAGAGCTAGCTATGTAGACCATACTGACCTTGAACTCACAGAGATCCACCTGCTTCTGCGCCCCAAGTGCTGGGATTAAAGGTGTGCACCACCACTGCCTGGCTTTGCCCCCTAATTTTATTGGATTTTTCTCTATACTTATACAATCTATCAGTCTTTTTTTTTTTTTTATCGTTTTGTTTGTTTGAGACAGGGTTTCTCTGTGTAATGCCCTAGCTGACCTGGAACTAGCCTCACAGAGATCTTCCTGCTTCTGCCTCCCCAGTGCTTTTTTTTGTTCGTAAATCTTTAACGATAAGCCATGAGTTCCTAGTCCCAATATGTAATCACGTAGTAGTTTTTTTTTTAAATCTTAGATCTTTCCTTGATTTTGTGAATAGTGAACTGAATCCCTCCCTGATGTACCCTGAAGTGCCACTACATATATCATATATTCATAGTCTTCATTTTTCAGTATCTGGAATGAGCCAGTCTGTTTTCATATCTTCTTTATTAAATTTCAGCAGCTGAGAGAAGGCATTCTTTTTATAATATTTCAAATATTTGAGGCTTTATTTATTTTGGAGTTAAAGGCTTGTACCAAATATCCAACTCTACTTATAGCCATTCTTGCTCATTCTTTTAGGAATTTTTAGCGGTATTAACATTAAATTTTTATCAGTTTTGCTGATTGGAAAACGAATATCCTTGCAGTAGCTCCAGGAACACTGTTTCAGTGGTTGCTCAAATCCCTTCAATGGAAAATCAAATAAGATTATGATCACAGGCCAGAATAATTGCTACTTATATAATAAAAGATACATGATGTGCCTGGCATACGTGACCACTTAATATAGAAAATGGCTATTATTACTGCCATTGTCGTCATCATCCCTCAACCACTCCTCTGTCAAGTGGTCAAGGACCAGACAGCAAGTAGCCTGGCTCATTCTCTGTCCTTTGGCCAGAAGCAGGAAGGGGAGCCTTGGGGGCACCACTGATTAATAATCTTCCCCTAGTGCTAGAGTTTCTGGGAGATTTTCTGTTAATATTCATATTCTCTCTCTCTCTCTCTCTCTCTCTCTCTCTGATTTTCTGTTAATATTATCTTCTCTCTCTTATTGTTATTTTGTGTATATGTGTATATGTGTGGGCCTGTGAGAGTATATCTGTACCATTTGTGTGTAAAAGCCTTTGGAGGGTAGAAGAGAGCGATAGATTTCCTAGAATTGGAGTTACACACAGTTGAGCCCACATGTGGATGCCAGGAACTGAACCCAGGTCTTTGGCAAGAGCAGCAGGTGCTCTCAACTGCTGAGCTATTTCTCTAGCACCCACAATTTTTTTTTGTTTTTGTTTTTGTTTTTCGAGACAGGGTTTCTCTGTAGCTTTGGTGCCTGTCCTGGAACAACTCCCACTGTAGACCAGGCTGGCCTCGAACTCCCAGAGATCCACCTGCCTCTGCCTCCGGAGTGCTGGGATTAAAGGCGTGCGCCACCACCGCTCGGCCTAGCACCCACAATTTTTAAAATAGAGTTTTTTCAGACTTTTTATTTATAAATAATAATAGTATTATTTTTGAGATAGGGTCTGTCTATATATCCTTGGCTGTCCTGGAACTCACTATGTACGTTAGGCTGGTCTTGAACTCACAGAGGTCTGCATGCCTCTGCCTCCAGAGTGCTGGAGTGTTGGGATTAAAGGTGTGCACTACCACATCTGGCCTTTATTTTTATTTTTAATTATGTGTATATGAGTGTGGGCTTGTGTACTTGAGTGCAGTGCTTGCAGAGGTCCAAGGAGGGCATTGGATTCTCTTGAAGTGGGAGTCACAGGTAACTGAGAGCTGGGAACAAAACCCAGGTTTCTAAGAGTAATAGGCACTCTTAACCTAACTACTGAGCCATCTCTCCAGCCCTGTGTGAACACAAGTTTGAACAAGTCCCTAAATTTCCCTCTGCCCTTGTCCCTCCCCTTTCACCTTCTGCGTTTGCCTCCAGACCCTGGCATTTCCCAAGCAAAATACATCCTGTGTTGGTGAAGTCATTCCTCTCACCTTGGTTCAGGGTTTCCAACTTTGTAGCTGTCTCTGTGAGCCTTGTGGAGATCTCAGTTTTTTGGGACGTCATTGTCTGCCTCTTCTGTCCATTTTGTTCATTTTGTTTGTTTGTTTGTTTGTTTTTATTTTGTTTTTGTTTTTTCAAGACAAACAAGCTTTGGAGATTGTCCTGAAACTTGCTCTATAGATCAGGCTGTCCTCGAATTCACAGAACTCACCTGTCTCTGCCTTCCAAGTGCTGGGATTAAAGGCATGCGTCACCACTGCCTGGCCCCACATTCTTTTATGGTCCGTGTTCCCCAAAGCCTTCCTCAGAACCTGGTTTGTGTTTTAGAGGTTGTTAGTCAGCACTGCTGCCTCCTCCTAACCAGCTCTCCCACTTGTGGCCAAATACAAATATTGCCATTGGAGCGGTCAGTCCTGTTGAGAAGTACTATTTTAAGTAGATGTGGGTACGATAAGGATGTAAATGAGTAGCTACTTCAGAAAGATTTGGTGGGTGTCTTGGATTCTCTCTGTTCAAGAATGCAACTTGGGATTGGGAGATGGCTCAGTGGTTAAGAGCGCATTTTCCTCTCCCAGCACTCAAATAGTTGCCAACAAACATCTCTGGTCCCAGGGGTTTGATGGCCTCTTTGGGTCTCCAGGCACCAGGCACGCACATAGTGCAGAGACATACATGAAGGTAGAATACCCATACACACAAGGTTTAATACAAGCTGAGTGTTTTGTTTCCTTTGCACTCTCAAGACTGCTGAGTGCTCAACTTTCACATCTTTTCTTGTTCTCGTGTGCCCTTGTCCCCAACCCAGTCCAAATTTCTCACTGCTGAAAAGGAAGCTCCCGATTTGCATTCTACACACCCTTTAGTTTGCTTTTTTTTTTCCCTTTTGGAGGGCAGATCTGACATCACTCCCCCCCCCCCCACCCCACTCCTGCCTGCTTGAATCACTCTTTTCTTTATAAAAAGCCCGGCATACCTGAACATGTTTTACTGGACATGTGCCAGCACTTGTATCCTTTGTGCTTTCTCATTTCTGAAGACAAGTTTTCCAAATGTTCGTTAATCCAGGGTGGATTAGTTGTGTTGTCCAGGTTATGTTATGTGGTTTGAAATTATTTTAATTTTTTTTCTCTTTTAAAAACTTTTCTGCATATGATTGTTGGAGGAGCTTCCTGATTTTGAATTTTTCTTAGTTTTATTTTAGTTTGGAATGTTGGATGTTTCTTTATTGAATGTGATCTCTTATACTTTTCAAACTTTCGTATCCACCTTGGATTTGGTAGTGGTGATCTTTCCCTTCCCATCTCTTGTGTTACCTCCTATTTTTGGAGAAAGATCTGGGCTTCCTTTTAGGCTTATGCTATAAGTGGCTGAGCCTGCATGCTTTGATTTCCTTATTTTTGGTGTTGTAATCAATTAAGAACTCATCCTGGTGCCGCCTTTCTTGGCTTCTGCATAGCCACTTAATTCTAGGGATCTGTCTCTTATTGGATGTTGAATGCCTTCCGCCTTCTCTGGGACATATATAGGGAATTTAGAATTACTTAAGTCATGTTGCCATTCATGACAAATCGACTATATTTGCATTATCTTAAATTTTAACTAAAATTCACTTCTGTGTCAGTACAAGGCACTTTTTAACTGTCTGGTGACTAGTGGTTTCTGCTAGACAGGGCAGGTACAGAACATTCTCAGCACTCGAGATGTTCTGTCAGGAAGCTTGGTTAGTGCACCTTGGTCTACCTTAGCTGTTGTCTTCGTCCTATATTCTATATTTTTTACACCATATTTGTGCTCCTTTTTTCAACAGGTGGTTGACTGTAGGTGAAGCGGGTGGGTTCTTGACAAGCAGTGGTGGTATCTTGTCAGCTGTTTGGACTGTTTTTGTGCAGAAAGTTTGATGCTGGGTCACTGTCTTCTGACTTTCTTGCACTGTCTCTTGCAGGTGATAAGAAATGACAGTAATCTCCGTCTGAGAATCCCGTGCTCCAGGTGCTGAAGAGCTGCCTCTGCTTGAGCTCCTGGCTTGAACAAGCCTTCACTGCAGTGTCATCGGTTGCTCAACTTTCTTAATGATGGGCATTGGCAAGAACACGACCTCCAAATCAGCGGAGGCTGGGGGTTCCACGGAAGGCAAATATGAAGAGGATGCAAAGCACCCAAATTTCTTCACTCTCCCGGTAAGGGTATCTCTTGCCTTCTAGTTTCTCTTGGGAGTCGATGTAGGGTAGACTTTAACATCTGTGTTTTCAGTGAACATTGTGGCATTGAAAATCAACTGCCTCTTATGTCTTTGAGACAACCCAGCATTGGCTGTATTCTCAGCCAGCCTCAGGGTACCTGCTTGGTTGAGTTAACCCAGGAAGGAAGTGTATACTCCTATTGATGTTTTAAAACTTATTGACTGAGATTTCTGTCTCCCCGCTCCTACAGTCATTCAGTCCCAAAGAAACACACAGAGGTCTACAAAACTGATTGTCCTGTTAGCTCAGGCTTCTTATTAACTCTTATAACTTACATTAGCCCATAATACTTGTCTATGTTAGCCATGTGGCTTGGTACGTTTTTCGGTGAGGCAGTCACATCTTGCTTCCTCTGTGTCTGGATGATGACTGTAGACTGAACTTTCCTCCTCCCAGAATTCTCCTGTTCTCCCTGCCCTGCCTCTATTTCCTGCTTGGTTGACCCGCCTATATTTCTTGTCTGGCTACTGGCCAATCAGCATTTTATTAAACAAGTACAAGAAACAAACCATTGTCCCACAGCAAAAACTGTCCTGTTAGGAAGTAACTTGTGATCCAACTTCTCAATTCGCAGGTGGGAGAGATGAATGACATACTATTGGAATCCTATATTACGATATTTCAAAGACATAGTTCAGACCTAACAGGCCTTAAAGTTGACTGATGCATCAAAACCTCTATTCTTTACCTTCTGCCTCCTTCCCTCCCTTCTTCCCTTCCCCTCCCTCCATCCCTTTCTTCCTTTTTTCTTTTTGGTTGAGACTCTCATACAATGTAATTTGAGTACATTCTTCTCTCTTACCCCAAGTCCTATATCCCTTCCTACCCTACTCTTCAGATTTCTTCTTTTTTCTTTTCTTTTCCCAGCAAGTCCAGTTCATGTTGGGAGTTGAGACCGCACTGCTGTGTGGCTGACCTTCCAGGGTTCATATCACTAAAGGAAGCAGACTCTCCTATCCCTGAGTCTGTCAAATGCCAATAGCTCCTCAACAAGTATTGAGATTTCTTGCTCATCTTGCCCATTCTATGCTGGGATTTTGTCTTAAAGCCTCTATTCTACAGTCTTGTACAGTCCTCTGCAGTACCTGGTGGCCACATTCAAACAAAACCATGTGGAGTAGCTGTTATTACAGCCCGAAGCTCCCAGGCCCCAGGAATCATGGTCTCTGGAACTTCTTAGCCCTGGTCCCCTCAAGTGCTCCTGCAGCTGCACTGAGTTGTGGCTCACCTGTCTTGCTTGTCAGACTACCTATGCATAGCTGCCCCTGGCCCCATAGTGAAATCGTGTTGTGTGCCAGCCCTTGCATAAAAAGGGATGAATGGCACTAAGGTAACTAGTGCCTGTCTGGCGCCTACCAAGCCCTTAAGCCCCACATGCGTGAATGTGATTAAGAGATTAATGAGCAGGTTGGCTATGAGCTGTTCTCCATAGCTCCCAGACTCTGTAGGCAGAACAGCCATCACCAGACACAGCCCCTGAAACTTGGGTCAGAACCACAAACAACTTTTTCTTTTTCTTCTTTTAAACCTCTATTTTATATGTATGGGTGCTTTGCCTGCTTGTCTGTGTACCACATGCATGCAGTGCCTACAGAGGCCAGAAGAGGGCATTGGAGCCCCTGGACAGCAGTTAGAGTGGGTTTTATCACTGTATGGGTGCTGGGAATTGTACTTTGTGACATCATTTAGGGGTTGGGAGGTTGGGGGAGGAATTTTATAAGCTCAGGGATCATTTTGGAAAAAAAAAAAGAGGGATGATGGGATAATAGATTTATAATTGTGAGTTACTGTTTTTAGACAAATATATTTGTATCAATTCTTGTATATTATTGATACAAAGTTAAATTATATTGACTATTGTATGCATGCATGTTTCTACCCCTGTTTAAAACATTTTTTATGTATTGACATATATTGTATATATTTACCATATTGCAGTGTACATTTCTACCTCTGATTAAGATACTTCTTTGTTTGTGTATTGATATATATTTACCAGTAAGAGATAGATAAATATTGAGAATTATATAGATTAATAGTCATTTAAGTTTGTCATTTATAATTAGACTAATCAGGTTCTTTAGATATATAGAGATTATACTCAGTATAGATAGATAATCTTCAACCTCTTCAAAGAGCTGTAGAAAATGGCCTTTAATCTAACTCAGAGTTTCGTGATAGTGAGACACAATTGCTCCTGGCAGCACCAATCTATTCCCAAGAGAATGTTGAGCACCAAAGACACTCCACCTGGAGCCTTTCTTTTTGGCAGAACTGGCCTTGGGGCAAAGAAATGCCCATACCTCAACCACTGACAGAGATACAGAGTGTGCATCAATGGATAAAACAGGACTGTCATATCCTGCCAAGACAGGGTAAGATAGTTTTGAAAAGTTGCATGCCTTTGAAAATGGTATGTCAGTTATGTTATGCCTTGACCAAAGTTGGTTGCTTCAACGCGGCAAACGTGACTTTGGGTGATTGCCCAGGTAGCTAGTTGTCTCTGTGATTTGTTGCATGTTTTAGAAGTTGTTTTACTGAACTTCCCAATTACCCAGGTAACATTATTTTTCTTCTCAGATCTTCGATGGGGTTGAAGACTAAATAAATGTAGTTACTTTTCTCTCATGACTTGGCCAAGTTATTTATTATACAAGACCTAAGCTAGTTAGAATAGGATATTTGTACTTATTGTATATAATTTCATAGTAGGTTTAGAACTCTCTTACTTAAACAAAAAGGGGGAGGTGTTGCAGGAGGTCCTTCCGCTCCTCCAGCCTATAGCCGCTGAGATACCAGCCCATTGGGGTGTGGTCTCTCTCCCTTTAAAAAAGCGGCCACTTCCCTCTCCTCTCTCTTTTCACTTCCTGCTCCGCTCGCGACTAGACTCCCTTCCTGGTTGCGCAGAGGGCTGTTGTCTGGGACAGTGATCTGTAAGTTTTTTTCCCTTTAAATATTACCACCCTATTAATCATAATTCCAAACTGGTGTGGCATTGTTTGTGTTTCTCATCTCAGTGATGTGGAACCAATACGCCCGGATTCCTTATCTACCCCTGCAAGTCATCCTTGCTGTGGCTGCACCCCACTGTCCACATCTAGCTCAATTTCGGCTCTGCTCAGAGCCATCTCTTCAGCACCCTACAAGACATGTTAATAGTGCATCTCAAAACCAAATCTTCTAAGTTTTAAAGAGCATTCTAAGACTGTTCGGTTTCTTTGATAAAATTGTGTTCAGAACGTCACAAAGTGAAAATGTTACACAATTATCAATGTTTTTTAATCTTTGTTCCTTAAACACACACACACACGTGTACACACACAGACACATACACTCACACACCCTCAGTACTTGTCATGAAGAACTGGTTTTAACATATGACTTTTTTCTCTTTTGGGTGTTAACTTGTCTAACCAAGAGCCATGTGTATGCTAAGACATCTTCTACCCTAGCATCTGGCCCAGAGCTGTATATATGCTAAGACATCCTCTGCCTGAGAATCTGGTCCAGAGCCATGCATATGCTAAGACATCATCTTCCCCAGCATGTGGCCCAGAGCCATGTGTATGCTAAGACGTCTTCTGTCCCAGCATCTGATCTGGAGTTGTACTCATCACAAAGCCCCCATCTACCTCAGAGCATCAGTCTGTACCCTTGTGCTTCAGTGGAACAGTTATGTCCAGACCTTTGTTAATCCTCCATCTGCCCCTGCCTACCTCAGCTCCTGCTTTTGGCGTTAGCCTGCCTGCCCACCCTCCGCTGTCGCTGGAGTGACTGAGAATTCCTTAGCCTGGCACCCGCTCTGGATGGATCTCCTGTAGAGTATCAGGGCTGAGTCTTGTTTGTCTGGGACACAGCTAGGATCTGTTAAATAAGTATCTGAGCTTATGAAAGCAGTTGTGATTGTGAACTCTTGCTAAAATCTGTTGGTTTTGGTATCATTTCAGATCTTAAGATTTATTGAGGTTGGCTGTAGTTGCACTACTTTCCTGAAATCCAGAGCTTAGGAGGCCAGGGCTAGAGAGGGTCAGGAGGCTAGCTTGGGCTACATTTTGAGACCCTTTCTCAAAATTTTTTCTTGAGGTACAGTTTGTATAACAAACTTTGAAATAAAGTTGCCAGAGACATATGATATATTCACAGTGTTGTGTAACTACCATGTCCAACCAGTTCCAACACCCTTGTTCCCTAAGAGGTACCTAAGGAGCGGGGTGGCCTTGCCCATGGCTTATTCTACTGCAGACTCCGGTTTCTCTGATGGAGTCACTTGGTGTTACGTTAGGAAGGTTCACGTGGGCTGCGTGGGGGCTGAGTGCTGCAGTGTTGCTGTGCTGCAGTGGGATTGCTGTAGCCAGTGCAGGCAAACCAATGCCACAAACCCAGGTGTTCAGAGAAGCTGTGGTGTGATTTGGAATTCTGTCTGTTGTTTGTTTTTGTTTCCTGGGGTAGGGTCTTGCACTGGTCCGGTTTGGCTCCAGATCAACAGTCCTTCTGCCTCAGCCTTCTGAGGGATTGTAGGTATGCACCACTGTACCTGGATAGAAATACTTTTAAAGCAGACCTTTGCTTAAAGTACTAAAAAAATTCTGCTCTGTTGCAGTGTGTTAATTAAGATCTTTGGCAGACTTTAAACATGAACTTTTAAAACAAGATCAACAGTCCTTCTGCCTCAGCCTTCTGAGGGATTGTAGGTATGCACCACTGTACCTGGATAGAAATACTTTTAAAGCAGACCTTTGCTTAAAGTACTAAAAAAATTCTGCTCTGTTGCAGTGTGTTAATTAAGATCTTTGGCAGACTTTAAACATGGACTTTAAAACTTGCTTTCAAATGAGAAATTTAATTGTTTCCTGGCTCAGTTTCCTTAGACACAAAAGCAAGTGTATTGGAAATCCCTCTGGAATTCCTCAGTCCCAGGAACTTTAGGCCCACTGTTGCTTTACTCTAGTCTTTTTCATGACTCCTTCTTGAACAAAGAACTGTTCATGTAGGAAACTACCAAAGTGCAGTGAAGGAAAAGGAGTGTAAAATGGCCTTCTGACTAATGACAACCCCTGTTAATGTTTGGGAGCATGTTGTTATTGTCGTCTGTTTTAAATTTTGGCTTGTGTGCTGATACTATTATAGTTTTTTTGGATATTTTTCTTGTGTTAGTATGTCAGCTTCAAAGTTTCTTTCCTCTCCTCCCTCCTTCTCCCCCTGCCTCATCCAATGTTTTCATCCTGCTGTGTAGCCCAGACAAGTGTGGTCAACTTCCTGACCACCTTTCAGCTTTCCCAGAACCTTCCCACACTTCCTCACCATCCCATCCCATCCCATCCCTTCCCATCCCATCCCATCCCTTCCCATCCCTTCCCATCCCTTCCCATCCCATCCCATCCCATCCCTTCCCATCCCTTCCCTTCCCATCCCATCCCATCCCATCCCATCCCCTTCTTTACATTGCAGTTCAGTTAAAGCCACCGTATGTGCTTTGGTGCAAAGCAGTGGTTCTCAACCTTCCTAATGCTGTGACCCTTTAATATATGGTCCTCATATTATGGTGATCCCCAATCATAAAATTATTTCGTTACTTCATAATAGTAATTTTGCTGCTGTTATAACTTGTAATGTAAATACCTGATATGTAGGATCCTTGACATGCATCCCTGTGGAAGAGTCATTTGACATGCCAAAGGAATCACGACCCGACCCACAGGTTGAGAACCATTGGTATAGCGCCATCCACCAGAGCTTAGGCAACCTACAAGAGGCCATACCCCTAAAGAAAATTGACTCTCCTCTGAGTAGCCATCAACTGCCGATTTTCCTCAACTAGGAGTAGGGCCTTGTGAGCCCCTACTTTATGCTTGATCTTATATAGGCCTCTCTTGCTTTCTCCCCTCCCTTGTTGGTTTGGGGTTTTCTGTATGAATTGTTGGTTTAGTCCCTTTTCTCTACTTTGCATTACATAGTTTATCTTAGACCACCATCACTGTTTTCTATTTTGTGTACTTATTTCACAGTGCTGGAATTTAAACTGTATATGTGTCTTTTCTAATCTATGTTTTTGTTGTTGTGGTTTTTGAGATAGGCTCTCATTCTGAATTTTCCATGTTGAACCTTGGTCCTCTGCAATAACAGCCAGTGCTTTTAAACACCGAGCCACCCCTCTAATTCCTACATATGGAATTTGTGTTACAATGATATATTCCTAACCAATGTAGTTTGTACTGACTGATTTATTATCATTGCCTGGTGGGCCTGGAGCTTAGAGGGAGTCCACAGAGTTGACTGTACTGTGACTTTTTTTTTTTTTATCTGAGAAGGTAAGGGAAAAAGACACTCTCTCTTGATGCTTTCCTTCAGACCTTATCTTTATTCTTCTTTTGTCTTCTCTCTGTTCTTTGTTTTCCTAGTGATTTCCTTCTCTCATTCCTGATGTTTTCCTTCTAACTCTTTCTAACTCTCTTCACTCTTCCCCTTACAGCCTATAGCCCAACAAAATCTTTAGGGCAATATAAAAATTACAATGTGGTTACATTCTATTTTTCAAGATTACAATGAATACAAGTAAAAAACAGCATGTTTTCCATATCCCTTACACGATTAAACATTTTACATATTACAGGTGAAAAATTATCCCCAGGAACCCATGTATATTCATACCCAAGCAACTTGTTATAGATTAACAGAATGTAAGTGAACAAGGTATTCTTTTCCTGGCAGGCTGCAGTTTTCATTTACAAAGAAAGGACCAATCACTTATCTTGAAAGGTAATCTTATAAGGACTCTTAAAGGAATCACAAACTTAAACTTTTATGCATGAAAAACACTCAGCTCTATTTTAAATGCATAACCACTTATCAATAGTTTTTATATCAGGAGATTGAGGGCAGACATGTGTATAAGGAATTAATCATCACCTTTGGTCATCAGCTAATGATAATTGGGCCACTTTGTTCTTGGCCCCGGACCATAACGAGTTCCTCACTCAACTCTGTGCCTCTCTAAAACTTAGATCATCTTCTTGGATGTTTCCCCTCAAAGCTATTTGACAGAACATCCTAGTCTAAATTATTTTCAGAGCATTTTTCAGCTATAATGCACTCCGAGCCCTATGAACACATCTAACATTTAAGTTGAAAGAATGGAACGTAGCTGGGCTACTGGGATTCAGTTGTTTTCTTGATTATTAAACCTAAGCCACCGTCTGTACGGCTCCTCAATAGAAAATCATGTGTTCTAGCTGTGTGACACCTGTTTGTTTTATTTTTTTAATCATCAAAACTGTACTTAATTAACATCATTACTATTTTTTTTATCAATTATACAGTGCATCTTAGGAATAAATCATCTTCATAATAATCCACAGGAAAAAATGCCCAATAGAAGAGGGTGTTTCCATTACAGTCACTGGGGACCTCTCCACACCCATTCACACCATGCCCGATGCCCGAGAAAGATGGCAGTGGGGATTTGCCTCCTCGTAGGCTAACACCTGAACTTCAATTGCCCTCCACTGCACCTCTGACATAGCCACTGGCATTTATGAACACACACACACACACACACACACACACACACACACACACACACACCTCTCACTGTGTTGCTATGTTGCTCTGGTTGGCCTGATACTTGCATTGTAAACCTGTCTGGTCTTAAATTCAGAGATCCTCCTGCTTCTATTGCTGGACTTCTAATCCTGAGTTTTTAAAAAATCTTTGGAGCCAGATAGAGAGGCATTGTTCCTGATGCCAGCACATGGGAGGCTGAAGAGAGGAGTATCATTAGAGGTCTAGGCCAGTTCGGGCTATGTAGCAAAATCTTGTCCTAAAAAAAATCAAACAAAATGTAGACTCACTGTCACCACTATAGCTAAGTCATACGAGGTTTTCCTTGATGTTACAGAGTCTATGTAAGAATGACTTTCCTGGGACTCGAAAGATGCCATAGCAGTTAAGAGCACTTGCTTTTTAGAGGGCTCATAACTGCCCATAACTCGAGCCTCAGGAGACCTGATGCCCGCTTCTGGCCTCCTCAGGTACCCACAGACTTACATATACATAAATAAAAGTCTTAAGTCATTTCCCTTATAGTATCTGAGTATAACTAGTTTATGAGTGGTTATTATTTTTCCTTAAACAACCAACCTCTCCACCAATGCAAATAATCCCAATCAGACCAGATCAGACCGAATTAGAAGATGCCCATGTTCAATGGCTACCAGTACTCCCAGGTTGCACCCCCCAACCCTCAGGAAAACATGGAGAGGGGGACACTGGAAACCGGGAGACCACATGTTCATTCTCTGGGGGATCATTTAAATAGCCTGTGGGTGTGGTTTGACCTTCCCTTGGAGGGATTACTGTTTAGTGGGCTTTTTTGACCCTCCCTGGGGAGGGGGTCACCATTTGGTGGCTTTTTCTGAGGTGGAGTTTGGACCTCCCAGGGGAGGGAGCTTTGAAAGGAAAGTTTCTGCCCAACATTCCAAAAATGGTTGCCAGGGGGCTGGGGTGAAGCCCCCTAACTAAATAATTATCATTCTTTCGGTCTTTGTATCTATCTATCTATCTATCTATCTATCTATCTATCTATCTATCTATCTATCTATCTACCTACCTACCTACCTACCTACCTATCTATCTATCTATCTATCTATCTATCTATCTATCTATCTATCCACCCATCTCAGTTTCTTGGGATTAAAGCTTTTTTCAGTAAGAGATTCCTAGGAATGGAACCACTTGGTTAAGGAATGAAAATACTTTGTTTCTTGTTTCTAACCAGATAAATCATACTGTTTCTCATCAAAGGAGGCGTAGCGGGGCTAGACCTCCATTGAATTCATCTCAGGATGGGTAGGTCCTCCTACCTTCCAGTGACCAAGCAATTACACACATCAGGCTGCAACACTTCCTCCCCACCCCCCTTTATCCATACACCTGTATATTCGCAAGGGTTCATTGCAAACCACTCTTGTGACCTCAGGGCCTGTGTTCTCAAGTGTTGTAGCTCCCCCACTCTTGTGACCTCAGGGCCAGCTCTCCTGCCTGCTTCAGGTGTTGATGGATGGGGCGGGGTCGCTGTCCCACCCATGTCCCCACACAACAGGTGAGTAATGGGGATAACTCTCCCATGCTCACAGCTTTGGTTCTGGTTCACCCACACCTCTGCCAATAGGATTGGCTCTGTCGTGCTGCCCAGGTGAGGTGCAAGGCCTGCTCTTCTGAGCTAACTTTTCCTCTTTCTAGAGCAGACTTGCAGTTGCTTTGGCTCCTGAAGAAGCCATCTTAACAAAGTAACTTAGACACCACCACTCAGCAGCAACCTGGTCACCCACATTGCAACATGGGCTTTTCCAGTCACCTCCCTTGTCCTGGAGGGTGTTGTTGATCCTATGGCTAGAGGTTTCTTTGGAATGTTTCCCTGCTGGGCTCTGGCTCTCCCAGCTCCACCTATGGGGCATAGCACATTTCCCTATTTAATAAAGCCCATATCCATATTGGAGTTTTGTTTAAGAAAAAACAGACTTTGCTGTTGTGATATGTAAAATGCATATTAGGGCTCTTAAAAGAATTATGAGAGGCCCTTTGGGAAAAACCACATTTGCCTACAGTGAAGCAGCAAGTGCCGAAACAGCCTTTCTCCTCAGGTGGTGATCAATGGTGGCGCCACGCCCAGTGGAGAGCAGGACAATGAAGACACTGAGCTCATGGCCATCTACTCCACGGAGAATGGCATCGCAGAGAAGGTACCCGTGCTCACCCCTTCCTACTGCCTGACCCATGTTTCTGCAGGGCCAAGGATGTCTCTGGTTTGGGACAGTGTAGCTCTGTGAGGGGGTGGTCTGCCTGTCTGTTTTGTAATAGAAGAGTCATAATTGCTAGGTTTTAATTATCTTAGTAGCAGTTAAGGTTAAAAAGCTGTAAGAGTCATTATCTAGGCATTTTTCAAGCCTCCGCCAGAATGTCTGAGAACAGTAGTTAAGAACTTGAGGACTGAAAGTCAAGTCTGATTACAGAGGTGACTCAGACTCTAAGGAAATGACCATGATTCTCTGGGTAAAAGGTAAGTGTGTCTAAGATGAATATCTGAAATCCAAAACGTTCAGCTACCAATGTGGCATTCAAAAGCAAGTATGTATGTAGGTAGGTGCATATATGTATATATATGTGTGTGTATAGATGTGTGAACAGAAGCTTTTCATCCTTCCTGATCCCGCATTCTGAGACTTAATATTACTATAAGTGATTGGCCAATAGTTCAGGCTTATTACTAGCTAGCTCTTATATTTAAATTAACTCATTTTTATTAATTTTATAATAAAAAGTTTATAAATTAACTCAATTTTATTTAATCTGTGTATCATCACATGGTTTACCATACTTACTCTGGCATTCTGCTCCTTGGGTGGCTGCTGGTATCTCTCTCAACTCTGCCCTTTTCCACCTGTATATCTGCTTTGATTTCCCTCCTAGCTATATTTTGCCCTGCCTTAGGCCAAAGCAACTTTATTCACCATCCAATAGAAGCAGCACATATTCACAGCATACAGAAGGACATCCCACATCATAGATGTATAGTTGTATTTACATATATATATATATACACACATGCACACATGTATATGATTAGACAGACACACATATAAAGTTATTGCCATTGTGCTTGTTCATTATTTGTTTTTTTTTTTGTTTTTTTGTTTTTGTTTTTTAAATTGAGTGACGATACGTAGATGGAACTTTCTGTCCTGCCTGGTTTTGCAGCCATTCTAAAAACAAAATATCACCACAACCATGTTTGTATAATTTTGTATTTACATCACTGTAATAAAATGCTTGACACAGATTTCTCAATGACGTAAAGAGAGTTATGTCCTGGCTTAAAATGTCTGGATGTGGAAGATGGACAACCCCAGTAGGCATTGCCAACGATACGATGGCTCTTCAGGGCAGGTGGTACATAAGAGCAAGGGCTCACACATCCTGAACCAGAAAGTAGAAGCGGGGTGGGGACATGCAGGGTCCCACAGTGTACTTCAGGAGCACAGTTCTGAGCCAGACGGCGATGGTGCTCGCCTTTAAGAGCCAGTTCCAGGACAGGCACCAAGGCTACACAGAGAAACCCTATTTTAAATTCTTGTGATCCAGAATCTCTGGGGTGTGTGTGTGTGTGTGTGTGTGTGTGTGTGTGTGAGAGAGAGAGAGAGAGAGAGAGAGAGAGAGAGAGAGAGAGAGAGAGAGAGAGAGAGAGAGAGAGAGAGAGAGAGAGAGAGAGAGAGACCTAACCTGGCCTTTATCCTCTGCCCCATTTTCCAGAGTGATAAAATTATGCCCATAAAGTCCATCTCCTAAAAGTCCATAATATCTTTGGATGTTGCCACCTTTCCCCCACCCCCTGGGACAGGGTTTCTCTGTGTACCTTTAGAACCAGTCCTGGAACTTGCTCTGTAGACCAGACTGGCCTCAAACTTACAGAGATCCGCCTGCCTCTGCCTCTCAAATTCTGGGATTAAAGACATGCTCCACCAACAGCCGGCAAGAATGTTGCCACTGTTAAGGAAGCCTTTAGCACATTTAACTTCCGGGGGCTTTAGGCAAAGTATAGCATACATTCCCTTAGGTTTTATTACTTTTTGTAAGCTATGTGACAGTGTTGAGTTTGCCTTGTGTATTGAGCCCAGTATGTTCTCAGTCTGTCAGTATAGACAAGTGTTTCAGGAATTGCCATTGGTTTCAATCATTTCTTAATGATTCAGTTCTCATCCTCATTGTTGTTTACAGAGGGAAGCAGCAGATAAAATTCCTGGTTGGAAAAAGGCAAATAGCAGAGTTAGGGAGACACCATGCACAGGCTTCTGTTCACCTTTCCCCCAGTGCAGGTAGGGAGGCAGTACTGTAACTCTCCCATAGCAATGGATAGCACTCACGAAATGAGGCCAACTAGGGAAGCTCATCTGAACTTTGGCATGGAAGGTTTTTATCGAGAATCAGCCTCTTAGGTATGGCTGGCCACCCGTGTGGCTGAGTTTAAATTCTAGCTTCTTAGAAATGGCTTTCAAAAGACACAGTAAACATACACTCAGCAGTGCAAGCCTGCCAACATCTGCTGCTGGACCAGAGGCAACGTTTGTTCTGAATCAAATGTCAGCTTTATTAGACTGTACCTGTAACTGTAGAAGATGAAGCAAGACTCTAGCATGTTTGTGGAAAGGGATTCATCCCCCCAAGAACATGTCTCCTCCTTCCAAGGAAAACTGGATGACTTGCATGGAGCCAGCAGCACACTGTGGGCTGGATCCGTCAGACATGGGCTTCCGAAGTCATGATACCTTCTCAATTTTTTCCCTGATGGAACATTTTTATTTTGTTTTCTATTACTTTGCTAGGTTGCAAAATACTTTTTAAAAAGATACTGTGTTAGTCACTTTTTAAATACTATGATAAAACACCACAACCAAGGTTTATTTAGGGCTTATGGCTCCATGATCATTGCTGCAGGGGACTTAGCAGCAAGCAGGCAGCTGAGAGCTCAAATCTGGAACCACAAACAGAAAGCAGAGAAACCCACTCCCAGTGACATCCTTCTTCCAGCAAAGCCACACCTTCTAATCCTCCCCAAGTAGCCATTAACTAGGGACCAAGTGTTCAAGTGAGATTGTGGGGGCATCTCATTCCAACCACCACAGATATGCACATCAGAGTCTAAGAAATAAAATTAATTATTTGCAGAGACTTAGAAACCAGAGCAGTTTTAAGACTGTGTAGAAAGACAGGGTTTCTTTGAGGCTTCTGTGAAGCTGAAGTAGGCTGAGTTAGTTGTGGTGACCTTGGCCTTCAAAAGCATGCAATACTTAACATTTTAAACATCTTATTAAACTGTCACATAAAGTATTAGAAATATTTTATTATAATACAGTTATTTATTTATTTTAGATAAAGCTAAAACCAAAATCTGAATCCTTAAGCTTGGGCAGAAGGTCTGCTCAGGTTTGGTGCTCTTGGCTGATGCCAAGGGAGACAGTCCTCAATCTGAGAACAGTGCTCTGAACAAGAGTCCTTGAACCCTGCATCAATGCCTAAAAGATAGAATGGCTGCATCAGTGGAATGTGGTTTGGGGCAGTCAAGGACCATGCTAAGGTGAAAGAGCTAACATGTTCTGGGCAGTGGCTAAGCCCCTCTTTTTCTCATCTCGACTCCAGAGTTCTCTTGCAGAGACCCTGGACAGTACTGGGAGTCTGGATCCCCAGAGGTCGGATATGATCTACACTATAGAAGATGTTCCCCCCTGGTACTTGTGCATATTTCTGGGGTTGCAGGTAAGATGCTTTTTCCAGGGCTAGTGCTGTTACCAGCTAGATTTTCAAGATACTTTTCTTTTTTTTTTTTTCCCTCCCTCCCTCCCTCCCTCCCTCCCTCCCTCCCTCCCTCCCTCCCTCCCTCTCTCCCTCCTTCATTGTATAGCCCTGGCTTTTCTGGAACTCACTCTGTAGACTACCCTGGCCTTGGCCTGCCTCTGTCTCCTGAGTGCTGGGGTTAAAGGCATGTGCCCCCCATAGTCTTTTTTATTTCCCCCTTTTAATTCTATGTATTGTGTTTGGGTATGCATACAACTACAGGTGCCTGTGGAGGTCATAGGTGTTGGATTCCCACTGCCTGATGAAGGTTCTGGGACTGAAATTCCCTTTTCTGCAAGAACAATAGATGCTTTTAACTGCCGAGTCATTCCTCTAGTCCCCAAGTTTTATTTTTAATTAAGATTTATTATAAATTATTTTCCAAGAATGATAAATAAGAATTTTTTACATTAATTTCATAAACAGCAGGAAGAAGAAAAGAACTGTGAAGGAAATATTCAGGGAGCAAAAAAAAAAAGTGATACAACAGGAAGAAAAAGTAGTAGCTGCAGGGGAGGCAGCATAGAGGAAGGAAGAAAGCAGAGAAGATTAGTGTTAACTCCCATTCCTGACCTTAGCAGTCTGTGGTCATGGCAAGTACCTGTTAGCCAGGACATGAGAAGAAGGTCTTACTATTTATTAAAGGAAGGGAAATTTGCTGCCTCCCAGCCTTAGTCTGCTGTATCTTCCTCCAGCAGGAGGGGAAGGCTGACAGAAAGATCCACTGTAGATTTGATGCTTGTCCTCACTACCCTTGTCCTGCTTTCAGATTTAAAGTAACTTTTTGATAAAGGAGGTAGGCAGGGGGCTCTCTCCTCGCTAGCCTCACTGCCTGGCTTCTCATCACTCTGTTGGGTTTGGATCCTGTTTTGAGGTCTGTGTTTCTACATTTCCTTGTTCAAATTTCTGTGATCAATTCTCTGAGGTTTCTCAGGTGCTGGGAAGCTCACTCTTGGTGCCCAGACCCTATGTTTGCTTGGAACTGGATGTGCCTGGCTCTAACTGGTGCCCAACTGGGTTTCCTCACCACCCTGCAGCTGGAGGGCTGAGTGGGCTTGGTGCATAACTTAACTCAGGTCAGGTGCCCTGGACCTAATGTAAGGCACACCTTTCAGATTTTGTATTATAGATGTTTCTAGAATAGTCAGATGGAAGGAACAACTTTTTTGCCTCCTGCTCTTGATAATGCACAGAGCATTGTGCATTGCTCTGAGAAGTTCTCAACAGAACACACACACCTGTACATCCGAGGTGCAGTCAATATTTATGTTTCTCTGACTTGGGCAGAAATGGGAAGCTGTGGGAAAGAAAAGGAGAAGTTTACAGAATAGAAATGAAGAGCTAGAAAATTAGGGGAAGAAAGGGAAGTGAATTGTGAATGCTGTGGCTATCTTCAAGAGCCACAGGAGTAAGGATGGAGTCCTAAAAGGAAGAGTAGTGTGGGGCTCTTTCGGAAGGATTCCTGTAGCCACTATGCCCCAAACCCTGCCTAACTGGAACAGGTAAATATTTGCCTAGTGGTGTCACCACAGAACAAGGCAGAGAATGCCTTCTGCTGTGAACCCACTGTCTGTTATAATCCCCAGACCTGAGAGGGCTGAAAGCAAATGAAAGAACTATATAGACTAATATCTTAGGAATGCAAAGGTAAAATATGAGCACATTAGCTGGGTTCAGTGCATTCCTGTTATCTCTGAATATCAGAAGGCTGAAGCTGGAAGATTATGAGTTTCATTTATGTGATCAGCTTGCAGCATATAGTGAATTTCAGTATACCTTGGATTCCAAAGTGAGATTCTGTCTCTATAAACACAAGCAAAGCAAGATCTTATGAAATCAAGTCCTATTGTATTTCTCACCAGCGTGTCTTTCAGGACTGCAAGAGTGGTTCCTTTTGTTGATGTGAATGCATGTTGGTGCTGTCATAATACAAGTGGGTAATAGGGAAAGGAAAGTGGCAAACTGCACGGACATGATCAGAATGTGTAACTTGTACACCTAGAGATTCTTCCTGTGGTCTTTATGTCCTAAAGATACCAGGGGAGCAACACTAGGCACAAATCAAGCAAAAGCAAGAGCAGGTTTACTTTCCCCCTTGTCTCTCCTCGAGCAGCACTACCTGACGTGTTTCAGTGGCACAATCGCTGTGCCCTTCCTGCTGGCTGATGCCATGTGCGTGGGAGATGACCAATGGGCCACCAGCCAACTCATCGGGACCATTTTCTTCTGCGTGGGAATCACTACATTGCTGCAGACAACATTTGGATGCAGGTGAGATGGAGTTCTGTGGGACATTGACACCCCAGCAAAGCACCGAGAGCTGGACCCTTTATCCAGCGCTACTGGACAGACAGATCAGCTGGTGTTACAGCTTATTCCAGTGGCCATTGGTCTCCAGCCCACCTTTACACGGTGTCCCGGACCCCATGTTTCTTCTCTTCACCCCATTGTGCAAGCTGGAAACAAAGCCCTTACTGGCTGGCAAGGCACTGCCAGTCTTTAGCATGCCTTCCAGTTCTCTCCTGTAATTCAGACCCAGTCTCTTTGACTAAGTTCCCATTTGGTCTCTTGCACCGTGACTCTGCACTCCCCAGCCCACGCCATCTTTCCACTACTCCCCTCCTCGGGCTGCCCAGGCTGCAATCTTCCTGGTGTACAGCTGTCCCTTGTTCTCTGCCTTTCCCAGTTTTCCAGGTCAGCCTCTGAGCCCCACCTTCCTGCATGTTCCAGTGGCCCACCCGTGCAGCACACCTGCATATCCTCCATCCCACTCGTCCCCCACTCCCGAGTTCTTGAAATCCTCTTCTCCCCTCAGTTTCTCCAAACGAGTCTTATGTTCTTTGGATTCATTCTTCTAATGTGGCTTGCTTTTCTTCTGTCTTCGCCCCACTTTCTCACGCTGCCCTTTATGGTGCCAGCACTTTGGCTTGTTTATCTCTTTATCAGTACCTGGGTATGGAGCTGAGCCAGGAAATACAGGAAGCAAATGCTCCTAGCTGGTCTCTCCTTTCCATATTCAACCCTATTCACAGCATAGCCTCCTGCTTGCCAAGGCCCTGCTGATTGTCCTCAGAGTAAAGTCTGTGGTTTGGTCTCTTTATCTATTGGGAGACAGTGCAAATATAGCTTCCTTTTCCCTGCTAGGAAGTGGCAGCAAGAGGGACAGTGAATAAGCAGGCAGCTGGGACCTGTATTCTAATGTGCTAGAATCAATCTGCAGAACTCGCAAGGGCTACCCTGCCTGGGTGATAGTTAGCAACTGGAGTGTCTGGTTGTGGTACAGGTGGAGTGGGAAGGCAAATGGCTGTTCCCTTGCAGGTCTGCTAGTGAGAGAGACTGTTTGCACATGGCCATGGGGCTGACAAGGTGTGGGTTCTTCGATTCCGCTAGACAATCTGCAGCCACTACACTGAGTAGAAGAGTCAGGGGTGTTCTCTCCAGGGGCCCAAAAGAGAGGAGCAGGGAGTCATTGATGTGCTGGGGAAAGTGATGAAAGCACTTTCACAAAGCATTCAAGCCAGGCGGTTAACCGTGGCAACAGTGACAACGGTGTTTTGTGTCGCTGTTTAAGGCTCTGGTCACAGGTTTCGTGGAGCAGCTTTTGTTGACTTTACCTTGTACACAGGGCACGGCACTCTGGGGAAATACTTTTCCTAAACAACTGGCTTAACCTATAGTGGCTGGAGTTGGCTGACATTGAGAAGTGATGGAAGCTCTTTCTTGTGCCTGTATCTGCCTGTATAAGCTGCATTCCCATGTCTAAGGCCAGGCCAGGTGACTGCTGAACCTGGTGTGCAGCCTTGCATAAGACGACTCAGCAAGTGGACCTCAAGGAAAGTGCTTTTGGTCTCGAGGATACCCTTTGTGTCCATTGTTCAGGCACTAGCCCATGGGAACAATGTTGGTCAGTGCAGTTCACCCCTCTTTTCCCCTGAAAGGGCAGTCAGCCAAGAAAAACTAGAGAGGATGCTGCCACTTGCCCACTTAGGGACTGGAGATAGCAGCTGTGTGGGGGCATGGGGTGTTCAGTGTGCTCTGTGAGGTGTCCTTCTTCGCCATGTCTGTTTTATTAGGAGTCTGGTATTCCGTCTTAAGAAGCAGGCACACTGTCCAGGAGAGTGGGTGTATCATGCTGGGCCCGGGCTGTGGGATTGTGTGGCTGTTGAGGTCTGGGTGCTATCCATCTTGACCTTTGAAAAGAGGAAGAGTATCGACAGCCCTGTAAATATCTAGTGATGTATCTGTGTGGAAGGCACGAGTGACTCGAGCTGGCAAGCAGACAGGATCGTGCACATATGTTGATGTCCATACCCCAGAACGCTGTATAGGGCCATGAGACGGTGCTGATGTCTTGACTATAACTTGAAGAGCTGGCAGTGGTGGATATATCCCAGAGACTTGAAGTTTTGGCCCGGGAGGAAGAGGGAGTATCTTTCATCTTGGCAGGGTGGAAGCAAAAGCAGTAATTTAAGGACTGCCCAGGATTTCTCTCACCAGCACAAGCCAGGACTTGACTGAGGACTAGGACTCCGCAGTGGTGGGACCAAAGAAAAGTGTGGGACCTTAGGATCTCAGGACCTTAGGCATTAGGCTACTGCCTTCTTTGGGCGGGTTAGAGGGAGCTGCTTCCAGTGTCCCTGGATGAGTTTTTGCCTTTATCTTAATCATCTATTGTGGTTTTTGCAGATTACTTTGGGCAATTGTAGAGTGTAACTAAGATGGGCTTCCTTTTGGTTCTGCTAGATAGTAATAGGGACCATCACCAGGTGCTGAGAATTATCATCTCAATAGGTATTTAAAGTTTTCCTGTTTGAAATAAGATCACACAAAGGAGATGCAAAGGTGGACATTGGAGGAGGGAGACTGGTGTGGCTGTGTGGGGGTAGAGCCGTGCTGTTCCTAGCACCGTGTCTACAGGATTGCCAGTGGTTTGTGTTTTGGTTTACATGTCAGTTTTCAGGCTTTCCTAGCCAAAGAAGTTTTTATGTTAAGCTTTTGTGATTTCTTGACAGATTCTCAGAATAACCGCTGGTGGTTATCTGTGTTCATAAGTTATGTATGTATGTATGTTTTTCTGCCGTTTGTTTACACGCTGTGCTGCCATCACTGGGCAGCTAGTATATGGGCCCTGCTCTGAGGGATGCGCCTTTTCTTCTACAGAAGCTAGAGAGCAGGGAAAGAAGTGGTCCATGGTTAGGTCTGACTCCCTTTCTTACTGCTGCCTTGAAAACCTATCTTTACCTTGTTCTATAAAAATAGAACTCAGGAAAGGTGGTGCACGCTTTCAATCCCAGCTCTTGGGAGGCAGAGGCAGGTGGATCACTTTGAGTTTGAGGCCGGTCTGGTCTATATATAGAATTCTAGGGCAGCCAGTACTACATAGTGAGGCCCTGTCTCCAAAGAAGAAAGAAAGCCAGAATTGGTCTTTGAGAAACAAAGATGATGAAACAGATGTGTCAGTGTCTCTCCTCAGACCTAAAGCTAAGCCCAGGGTACCAGCCTCCTTGGGGTGCATACTGTCCCAGAGCCGGTGCATCCTCCAGGGCTGGAGAAGGTGTGGGACAGTGCTGCTACAGGTCCTCGCTCCCTGCTTTGCTGCCTAAGAATGTCTTCCTTGTCTTTGGGGACCATCGTCTTTCCCACTGGGGGTTGTGAGTCTCAGCCTCACCTGGGGGACGTCAGTGGCTGTTTTGTTCCTGAGTGAGGTGATTTCCAGGATGCCTCTTCCCGTTCCCTCTCCTTCCTTGTACTGACTTTTCCCCTGCACTTCCGTTGTCTCTGTTTCCCAGCTCCTGGAATGGAGACCGAACAGTTCTCACTCTGGTTGTTGGTTTTGTCAGTTTAGTTGCACCCTGAGCTTGTTCTAAGAGCTGGTATCAAACCTTTTAAAATCTCCCTGCCGTGGAGATAGGGTTATTCAGGGTCTCTAACCCACAGCCAGCCTGCAGCCGTCGTGTCTGGAGGCCCCCCGCGTCTGCACGGACACTTCGAGTTAGTGTGAGGGAGGTTCTCTGAAGCCCCATGCCTTCCTGCCTCAAGGATTTTCTCACAGATGTGGCAGAGGACCTGTCATGCCTACTTCAGGAAGTGCACCCCCTCTGTCATCGCCAGTAGTAAGGGAGGGCAGGTGAGGCTGCCAGAGGGACTCCTCATGGTCAGGCACAAGCCTGCTTAGGAAGGAATATAGCAGATTCCTTCGCTGAGAGCCCCTGAATCTAGTTTAAGTATCTGGTTTCTAATTAGCCACTGTCCGCAGGAGAAAGTCTCCTGCCTTTTGTTTTATTAGCTTCTTGTGGCCAGGGTGTGTGTGTGTGTGTTTAGGGAGAGGGGCCTTGCTTAAGTGGTGCTCTCACTGACGGCAGTGCACATTTAAGTCTTACATCTGGGGAACCCATATGGTTGGGGTGAGTAGTGGTTAGTCTAGGGAGGTTGAAAGTTTTCCCATGTTTCTTCTTCCCTGAGGGGTTCTTGTGCTTGTTTTAGTTTTTGTGAACCAGTTGAAAATAAAATTGCAGATAGCGTGACAACCCACCCTAAGCTGCCATGGGGATGATGGTCTCTGAGTAACTCTAACACCATTTATCAACTTGACAAAAATAATTATTCTGTCATATGATCTAATATTCATTCCACACTTAATTTTCCCGGTTGTCCCTAAGATGTGTGTTATAACTCTGGGGCGGGGTCTCATTAAGCTGACTGGCTATGTCTCCGATCCCTTACCTCCCCATTCCGTCTTTTTAGATAGAGTCAGGCCAGGTGTCTCCTCGACTCATGATCCCAGTTTGTCTGTTTGTGTCCTCATGGTACTGTTTAATCTGCTGTACAATCTCTTGTTGTGAACTGGAAGATGGAGCCAGAAGCATGGATGATTCAGGGTGAATGTTTCACCAAAATTACTGTGCCGGTGATCCTAGGCCCTTTGTATTCTGCCATGCTAAGCAGCATATAATAGCTGGTTGTAGAGTTTTCCCAAAAATAAAGTTTACTACCTACTTCACTAAGGAAGCATTTAAAATGCTACAGTGAATGAGAAGTCAGAGCAAACCTGGAGGGAAATGACCTTGGAAAGATACCATTTCTAGTTGACCTCATTGGAGCTATAGCCTAGTCTGAGATTTCAGACAGGCTCGCTAGCTTCTCAAAGACCATTCCCTCTGATGTAAAATAACAATAAGCATGTTATTGAATATCATGCAAGGTAGTGCCTGTCCCTGCCAGTTCTACGAGCTGATGTTATTACCCGAGGTCTGGAAGGGAGAAGGAAGCCTGGTGGGGTAGCATGTCCCTGATGAATGTTGCAGGAGTGGGTGTGCACCTGGGCACACAGGCAGTGTCCTGACTTGGATGGGACAGAGGCCATCTGAAAATACTAGTGGTTATTTGACCTAGCTCCTCCCGAGGCCTCAGTCGCTCCTGCCTCAGTTGCATGTTTTCTGGCTGGGGTGTTGACTGTGCTACCTGAGATTGCTCTTTTGTTGTGTTTTAAATCTTCATAGTGGCAGGGATTAAGAAACTCTTTGCTATATGTTCTCTCTACACTTTTAAGTTTTAAAAGACAGGGTTTCTCTAAAATGAGCTCTGTAGACCAGGCTGGCTTCAAACTCACAGAGATCTCCCTGCCGCTGCCTCCCGAGTGTTAGAATTAAAGGTGTGTGCCACCACCACCTGGCTCTTGCACCTTTCTTATTTGACTGTCAGGTCCTGCTAGCCCGGCACATTCCCCATGCTACAGATTGCGTGTTCTCTTCCTCATCCTCCATGCTTCCCACCTCTCCGCTGGTGACTGACAGAAGTAACAGGAATGTTAGGAGGGAAGGTAGCTCCTTCCACTTCCGGTCTACTATACAACTGCAGTACTTCACACACTTTAAGCAATATGTTATCTTCCCACATATCCTTTTTTTTTTTTTAAGATTTATTTGTTCATGTGTTTTATGTATATAAGAGCTCTGCCTTCATGCACACCAGAAGAGGACAGCAGACCCCACTACAAATGGTTGTGAGCCACCACGTGGTTGCTAGAAATCAAACACGGGACCTCTGGAGGAGAAGCCAGTGCTCTTAACCACTGAGCCATCTCTCCAGCCTGATGGACATGCTTTTTTAAAAAGTTCTCTTTGCTAGTGTGGTGGTTCATACCTTTAAGTTAGCTATAACTCTCTGTGGTTTTGAAGCCAGCCTCATCTATATGGTGAGTTCTAGGCCTGCCAAGGCTACATAGTGAGACCTCCCCTTCTCAAAAACAGGTTAAATAAATAAATAAATAAATAAATAAATAAATAAATAAATAGCCATTATCTGATAAGTACATTTTAATTTTCTAAGATGTGCAGCCAGGTGAGTTTTCCGGTGTGCACAGCCCTATAGCCACCATTGCAGTCAGCAGAGAGCCATGCCACATCCTGCTTGCTAACATATCCCAGATAGCTGATGCTATTGTGTATGGAAGGGAGATTATCTAGAGGAAAAGGAGTGATCTGATATGTGAGAGGTGCCAGAGGTGCTGGTTGGACGGGGTGATCCTCCGCCATTCTCTCCTACTTATCTAATCTCACTCCTAATCACCTCACCGAACACAGGAACTAGAAGAACTCCCCCCCCCCCCCCCCCCCCCCAAGTAATAGTGAGCTCACTTAGTGTCCAGATCTCGGTTCCTCACTACCGTTTTTAGTGTAATGGACTAGTGTTCTCTGAGCAAGTGGCTTAGAGTGGGGACCCAGAGGATCAGTTGATCCTGGAACCTCTCAGGCCAGAAAGCTAAAATGTGCTAGAGTGTGGGGAGGCCTCTTCAGAAGAAACAGGAATTGACTTAAACAGGCCCTCTGGGCAGGTTTGGGCAATTTAGTTATTAAGAACACTTAAAGCAACAAGTTATAAAACTTTGAATAAAAAGGAATTCATGTGCCTGCAGTGATGTTCAAGAGAGAGAAAGGGGAGATGAAGATACAAGGGACAAACAGGGAAACAGTTCTTTCCAAAGAATGTCAGTTGTAAACATAGATGGAAAACCAGGAGTCCAACCTGGGCTACGTAGAAGATCCTGCTCAAAATATTAAATTATTGTTTAACTGCCAGAGAATCATAATATCTAAACCTCATGCTAGAATGTAAAGTTAGTAGTAATATCACAGTCTAAGAGTTACCTGACAGATGGTTATTAGCGAGAAAACGTTTTCACATGCTGAGATAGTCACCACCTTAGATAAGCACCTTCACCTAGTGGGACATCCGTGTGACTCAGTCACGAGTAATGACTGAGCAGTCTCCTGCCAGGGTGCTTAGCGTGTGGTAAAGGTAAACAGGCTTGGGTTGTACTGGGCATGGGAAGAACTGCAAATACTTTAGGAACTAGAGAAATATAATTATGCCAGAATATTAGATTACTTATTGTTTTATTGTTATTTTTCTTGGGAGATGTAGAAGGTTGTAATTGCTGCTTGCTCAAGTGTTTGGGTAACATTGCTTAGGTATGTAGTCTGTTTCCCAACGGCCGATTGATGGGTGAGTAAACAACAGCAAAGTGTTGTGAAGTTCCAGAAAGTTTTCTCTGGCACATTACTTTGTTTCTTCACTGACATCTAGCCCATACACTCAGTGGCTGATCAGTGATAAAACTTGCTTGGAGCCAAGCCTATTTGTTTCTCTTAAAGATTATTATTTTTAAATTGTTCTGTAGACCAGATAATTCAAGTCAGTGTTCATTTGAGATTGGAAGGTTTTGTCCCAGGTTTGGTTGTGGAGGGAACGGGCTGTACACTCTGCAGTGAAGACTTCTGTCAGGGCAGATACAGTTTGCACCTTCATGGTGCTTCTGTAGGACGTGGGGCCTTTTGAGCTATCAAAGACCATTCTCTGATGGTGTCCTCGGAGTGTGACTTTCATTCTCCTTCCCTACTGATTGCAAAGTTCCTGAAAGTTGTGCATATTTTCTCTGCTCTGTTCTCAATCCAAACCAATATGTTAGGAAGACCTAACTTTTTAATTCTCCTCTAACAGAATTCCTTTTCAAGCATGTTTATAAGTAACTCCTTAAATTCTTTACTGTTGGTCCTGTGAATAAGATTGTGAATGAAAAGGCTGTATCTTACTGTCAGGGTGTTAACTGCTTCAGGATAGGAAGAGCAGACCAGTATGGAAGAGAGCCATTAGAGGTTAAGTGGCTAGCAGGCTCTGAGTCAACAGCAAAGGACTTGGAAGTCAGTTAGACAAGGATCACACCTAGAGCCATGGACAGACCGCTACGGCTTGCTTCAACCTTCATGCCTGAGACTAGCTTCTAGGTGACAGTTCCTTGTCCCATTTTCCTCACAGTGATCCTTTCAGAGCTTAATCCCCTGAGCATTTGTTTTTTTACTGAGGGTTCTCTTTCACCTTCACTGCCCCTCTCTGGGCCTTCCCCTGAGGTTAAGTGTCTGTGTTCTTTCAGTGTCTCCATGTCCATCCTGTGGCCCCCATTTTATACCTCTTTCCTCCCTCCTTGGTTCCTTATAGCCCCTCACCATGTGGCTCAGTGCTTTTCAATCTTTATGACAAGCATAGGTGACAGGACAGACCCTGTCCACAGTGTTATCTTCTAGATGACCATGAGTATTGTCTCCTTCACGGGCGCTCCTCAAGACTGCGGAAGCCTTTTCATCACATCTGCGTTAGCTGTGCTTATACCAGGCAGATGCTGAACACTGGGCATTGCTCCTCTAACAGGCAATACATTAGGAAGTCAATGTGAACCTTCCACATGTTTAAAACAATCTTACATTTCCCCACATGGAAGAAATTAATTAGTAAAAGCATAGCATTCAAAAATTTCAGTATTTGACATTTTAGCATAGCATTAGCAGACCTAGTCAGAAGATCACAAATCTAAAACCAGTTAAGTCAGTGAGTTCCTCAAGTGACAAAATCCCGAATCCCTACACCTAGCACAGTGTTCTCAACCTTCCTGATTCTGTGACCCTTTAATACAGTTTCTCATGTTGTGGTGATCTTCAACCATAAAATTATTTTGTTGCTAATTAATAGCTCTATAATTTTGCTACTGTTGTGAATTGTAATGCAAATTCCTGAAATTCAGGATGGTTTTGGTAATCCCTGTGAAAGGGTTGTTCCAAAGGGGTCTGGATCCACAGATTGAAAATCACTGATCTATCCCAAGGAGCTTGAGGCTTTAAAGAGTTTTGAAAAGATCAGCTACACCTTGAAGTGATGATTCAGAAATGCAAATTTGGGGCTGGAAAGATGGGCGAACAATTACGAGTTTATGCTGCTCTTACAGAGGCTCCAGGTTCAGCTCTCAGCCACCATGTTAGGTGGCTCACAGCCACCTGTAACTCCAGGGGATCCTATGTCCTCTTCTAACCTATATATAAATGAAAATAAAACTCCTTCTAAAGATTCTGACACGCCCCCCCATCCCCTAGAATTAGAAGCTGTGCTGTAGGCACAGATGAACAGAGAGAGCATTGACTGATTTCGTGATGTTCCTGTGTCAGGTTCAGTCACTTCCTTGGGAAATGATTCTCCCCACTGACCTAGGGATACTCCTGTTAATTGTTCCCATGACTTTGTAGCATTTCCGAAGAATTTAGTGTTGTCTCTGGTTTGTGGCCACAGTTTTAGAGCCCACACTAATCATACGCTATTACCAACTTGTACAGACAGGTATCTGGCTGAAATCAGCAAGGCCATGAGGCCAACATAAGCAGCTCTTACAGCCCGTCTTAGGAGACTTTATTCTGGTGTCACCTGCTCAGGATCCCAGAGTCCCAGTCAGTGAGTGAGATTCTCTGTGACCTCACTTTTAGGACCTTTTGTCTCAGCTAAAAATGCTCACCTTCAGTGCCAGGGTCAGGTTCAGAGCGAGGCTTGATGCAGGAGTGGTCTTCAGAGTCACCCTTGGTTTCTGTCACTTCCCAGGAATAGCCAATGAATGTGATGGCCGCACACCCTAATCCCAGCACTCAGGAGACAGAGGCAGGCAGATCTTGGCGTTTGAGGCCAGCCTGCTCTATATAATACATTCTGTGCCAGTCAGGGCTATATCATGGGAACCCACCCGCAAAGAGTGTGTGTGTGTGTGTGTGTGTGAGAGAGAGAGAGAGAGAGAGAGAGACAGACAGACAGACAGACAGACAGACAGACAGACAGAAAATTCAACTCAAAGTACAGTATGTTATGTTTCCCCAAGATGCCTTGCTTGATCTGTGAAACTGTGATAAAATTGATGTTATTCGGACTGTTAATGACATCCACTTCTGATGGCATACTAACATCCCTTTATCCTTGCAATACATTCCTAAAATTTTGTCTGAGAAATTTCCATAAGCCAGTGACTGTTTTCCCTTTGATGTACTTTTCACTGTGCTCCAAGTCGCTCTAGTCCAGTAATGAAAGCCACATGGTCAGTGGAGGGTGTGCCCTGTGCGTGGCTGGCAGGAAAGCCTCTGGCTGTCCTGTGAGGTCATCTCCCTCTTGCAGTCCACATCCTACCTGCTCTTAATTACTGCAGCCACTGTGGTTAAAGTGGCCAGAGAGCATTTTTAACAATGGAGTGTGTCAGAAAGGAACATTCTGGGTTCTAGATTGCTCAGTCACCAGCTGTTCTTTGGCCAGGACTTCTTGCATTTCTGTGTAGTCTTTATCTCTGGTGCGGAACTTATCAGGAAGCTTCTGGATCCCTACCTCATGAGCTAGGCCACTGGCATGGCTGCCTAGGGCATCTAAGGATGTGTAACTAGCCTCACAGTCCTGCAGACAGCAGGAGCAGGATTTATACTTTACCCTCAAATACTGTGAAAAATAGTGATTAAGTTCTTATCTGTTAATTTAGCTGACATGCTCTATGTTTCCAGTAAAAATAGCAAATTCTCTGTGATTTGGTTAGTTGCATTCAGTTTGAGAATGTGGGCAGGAGATTTAATGGGGAGTTTACCAGGATTTTGAACCCTTTAAAATGTGTTAGAATACATATTTTATATGATTAAATAACATTTACTATCTGTACTCTCTTATTGTAACTTACAACTTTCTTCTGGATACATATAGATCACTAATATGATTTTAATACTTGTCTTTTGTGACTGGGGCAGATTTTCAACTCACATAGTAGAGCAATGGAATAATGAATAAGAATTTGAAAGAGAGGAGAAGGGTCATACATTGATGTTTATTAGGGAGCCCCTGAGCTTAGCAGGAAAGAGGGGAGCCCAAATCCTCAGTGCCCTCTTCTGGGGGAGAGGAAACAGTAGCAGGGACTGGTGTTGGGGTGTTAGCACTGACCACAGGGGTCCCCTGGAACTTCCATAGGCTAGAGCAGTAGGAGGCGGGGAGGTTGGAGAGGCTAGTGGTCCAGCTATGTGGTGTAGGATTCCTTACAGGTGTGCCTGTGTTTACTCATGTGCTCTTGTCTATGGAAAAGACTGTTAAGCTGTCAAATAGTGAACTACCTCGGTAGTTCCCGATGCCGTGATCATGGTTTTGGTCTCGTTTCTTTTAGGTTACCCCTGTTTCAGGCCAGTGCTTTTGCATTTTTGGCCCCTGCTCGAGCCATCCTGTCTTTAGATAAATGGAAATGTAACACCACAGGTAATTGCAGTTATTTCCACATATGTCATTGGGGTCCTTTAAAGCAGGTGGAAAGGGGGCCTGAATACCCTGCCAATAATAGTGTTCCTTCCTGTGTTGAGCATAGAATGTACTGGCCCTTAGCAGCTTAGAATGCTCCAGTCTGTGGACCGTGCCTGTTTCTGTCTTTACATCTGCTCTTCATTCCTAACCCTAGGGCAAGCAAGGGCCAGAAATGACTTCATTTCTGTTTGCCAGTGAAACTGATAAATATGGGGATAGATGGAAAAATATTTGAGCTATTTTCCTGCCTTTCTCTTTCAGTGGATTTTATGACTTAACATAATCACTCTCTCACTGCATCAGCATCCCTTCTCTGAAACATCTTTGCTTTTGAAGGATCTGGCTGCTGTGGTTTTCTGCAGATGACTTTCATTCCCTTCCTTAGTGATTGCAAAGATCCCTACAGAACCTGATAAGCTTAAGGAATTGGAGAAAGTCAGAACTGTTGGACTCAGAATAGTTACATTTGAGAGTCTAGGAGCCAAGCTTTCCTGATTCCCTTGCCGTCCCTGCTCCTAGGTGTGTTACTTTGTGACCATTGATTTTGATTTTAGGAACTGGAAAAGGAAGGCCCCTCTTTATCTAGGTTTTTAAAACCTCAACCCACAGCCTTGCTGTTGGGCATTTCAGGTAGCTGCTTGCAAAGAGTGGTTTCTGTGAAGCTGGCACTGGCTGGTAGCACCACGCCAGTCAGCCTTTGGCACACTGAGTAGCTTTTTCAACAAGTACATTTGGTTACTTAGTGTGGGAGTCCATCTTCAAGCATAAGCCCTACTGTCGCAGGTTGAGTTTTATTTAGGAATTGACAATTATAACAATGAAGAAGTTATTAATGGTTATTATGAATATGTGCTATGAAGCATTAGTGTCACTCCAGAAAAACCTGGTCTTTCCTTTTTGTTTTCAAGAGATTACAGCTGCGAATGGATCGGCAGAGCTGTTGGAGCACATCTGGCAGCCCCGGATCCAAGAGGTAAAAACGAGCACTTGCCACGTGTGCCCTTGTGCTTCTGCTCACCTCTGTGCCAGTTGTGCCCAGGAGACTGCAGTTGCTTTGTTGTATCGAGTCCCTTTTGTTTTCAACTACCGGAATGTTTATTTCCCCCGTTGGTCTTTATACCATCAGTCCCCAGGCCTGCCTGCTTATTCCCTCTGGGGTGGTGACTGTGAATGAGGCTTGTTGGCTGTCAGCAGAAGAGGTCTGGCCGCTTTGTGTCTGTCTCTTAGTTGTCTTGTTGCTGTGTTAGAATGCTGAAAACAGCTTGAAGAGAGAAAGTTCAGTGTCAGAGGCTTTATCCATCTTGGTGAGGAGTTCAAAGAACAGCTCATGGCAATTCAGCCCATGGCAGCCAGGAAGAGAGCAAGAGATGCAAGAAGGGACCAGGGCAAGATAGAGTTCCCAAGGGCATGTCTCAGTCCACTTCCTCCAGCCAGAGCCCATCTCTCAATAATGTCCTTATAATATGAGCCACCCATCGACTCTCTGATTGCCCCTGGAAGCTCCATGATGGGCATATTCAGAGGTGTGCTTGACTAACATGGACATCTCAGTACAAGCAAGTTGATATGATAGTCATACCTATTTGTTGGGGTCTTTTTTTTTTTTTTTTTTTTTTTTTTTTTTTTGTTTTTTTTTTTTTTTT
>NW_026067902.1:7438467-7501504 GCF_014885135.2 Alexandromys fortis
TGTTGGGTTTGAATGTTTTTCCAGGGCCTTTTTTTTTTTTTTTTTTTTTTTTTTTTTTTTGAAGCTGACTGTATTGAAATAACCTGCAGGACTGGATTGAAAATGTGTGCATCCGAGAACTGACAGCTTTGCCCATCTCACCTCGCGGTGAGAAGGCAGGCAGATTTGTCCTCAGTGCCCATTTCTGCCCTAGCCCTAAAGCAGCGCTGTCATATTCATTTGTTAGGCCTCAGTCACCTCCACAGAAACCTTTTTTGCAGGGCCCCGGGAACTGTTGGAGTTGTCACGCTCCTATATATGACTGGTAGCCTTGCAGAAATGTCGTTGTGGTTACAGGTGACGTTCTCAGTGTTTGACATCACTCGCAAACTGTCCCTTTTTTGTTTCAGATTCAGGGAGCTATCATCATGTCCTCACTGATAGAAGTGGTCATTGGTCTCCTTGGCCTTCCTGGGGCTCTGCTGAGGTATATTGGACCGCTGACCATCACACCCACCGTGGCCCTCATTGGCCTCTCTGGTTTCCAGGCAGCAGGAGAGAGAGCAGGGAAGCACTGGGGCATTGCCATGCTGTAAGTGTTCTGAGAGAACTCCAGGGTGGGGTCATTCTAATATGGTTGGGTCAGCTTTGTGGGATACTTGGGACAGCGCACTAACTTGAGAAGAAAGCAATCTGTGAAGATGAAGTGTTCGGACATTTTCATTTTTTTCTGTTCATGTGAGGGCTAATTAAGTGATTCTTTTAGATCAGAGTTTAGACATGAGAACAGTCATGGTATTCCAAAGGCAGACAGTAGTGAGCTGTCTTGTTTAGATGGAACTGGCAGTAGAGCACTGTTACCAGAGGACCTGTGAGCGCTCATCTGATATCAGAGCTGTGCATTCCAATGGCAAGGCCAGTTTCTTATGGGACCTGCCTTCTTTCTCTATAGATCATCAAAAGCATTGACGATGCCAACCAATTTGTATACTAATGAACATATGGGACTTTAATCATAAGATTGAGGATTCATATTCTTTCTGTAATATATATAGTAGGTGAAAGGATTCTATCATAGGTCAGAGCTCCCAAGAAGCTGTAATTTTACTAATGAATGAAAATTTGAAAACTTTAAAATTTCTAATTTTTTTTTGTTTTGGGAAATATTCCATATTTAATAATTGGCAGCATCTATTAATTTTTCCCATATCTCTCTGCTTTATATAATATTACATAGAACATTGCATAGTATTTACATAGGCTGAGACTAGTGTTCTACATGTCTAACAACTGAAGAAACAGAGGCACAGAGAGGCAGTGTGCCACACAGCTAGTCTGTGACCAAGATTATTTTCAAAGTCTGTGTGGTCTGACTGGAACTCAGCTCACACTCACGCCTGCCACTGTGGTGTGCAAGGTGTATGAAAGTATCCAAGTATTCTTTTTATTTTCATACTTTACCAAAGGTCAGTCAGAACATTCTCCATGCAGGCGTGTATTTGTAGATGCCATTAAGGAATTTTAACTTAGTGAGATGCGGTACCAGAAAGGTGCTGGTGTTTATAAAAATATTAAAATTTTAGGCCCGTAACAAAAAGATTCGGGGGGAAAACCACATAGGAGCTTAAAAGAAAACCTAAAAATTTTATATAAATGATTCCTAGTTAGCATAGAAATTGGAACAATTGCTAATAATTTAGCTGGTAACAGTAGTAGTATTGATAACCGCAGAGTGATTAGTACCGTTATGGAGAGACTTTAAAAGCTTTAAGAGAAATAAAGTACGTGTAACCTTTTCTCTCCAGTAGCTAGCAAACCATGTGACCTAAGTGGGGGAAGTTAATAAAAACAGAGAAAACAGTTAAAAGTAATACCAACAGCCATCTGTGAGCTAAAAGCCTTCCAGGCCCACTTCTGGTAAGGCTGAGTTGAGCATAGTGTGTGTGCACATATGGAGGGTTAACTCCATACACCAGAAAAGGAAAACAATGAAATTCTTCTAGAGAATTAGAAATGGTGAAAATGAACTCCTCGTGTCCCATACTCTCCCCTAGGAGGCCTCCACAGACGTCCTCTATGTGAGCGATGTCCACCCCATAAACTCTGTAGCTAATTCTCCCGTGTCCCTCCTCACTCGCTGTTCCACAGGATGGGCACACAGACCCCCAAGCCATTTCCTCTGCTGCCACACTCCTACTTTGTCACACTTTCCCCCTCCCCATTTGCCACATGCAGCCCAGAACAAGTTCTGCATCTGTTTTCTCCTTGGTTTTTGATTTTGCTACTCTTTGGTCACCACCTTCCCTTGCCCGCCCTTTTCTGACCATTTCTGACCTGTGTAGTGATTCACCATTAGTTCTGGACCTTTCCTCTGTCCCCTCTTTTGAAATTCCAGTTTAGATACAAGCTACACTTTTTGTTTTGATTTATTTTTCGAGATAGGATTTCTCTATAGCTTTGGAGCCTGTCCTGGAACTAGCTCTGTAGACCAGGCTGGCCTTGAACTCACAGAGATCTGTTTGCCTCTGCCTCCCAAGTGCTGGGATTAAAGGTGTGTGCTACCATCTTCCAGCTAAGACACAAGCTACACTTTTTTTAACCACCCCTTTCCCCCATGCTTCTTGGCAAGTCTCTTAAATGTATTTGGAAAGAGAACAGTACAGTACAGGTAGGTGTTGCTTGAAAGAAAGATGGCAGGTAGGGTTGGGGCTCAGTGGGCTATTATTACAGTAGTGGCAGTTTTCCACTCTCTGTTGCCATGTTGGTTTTGGTAGGTTTTTTATTGTTGTTGTTTTGTTTTTGTTTGTTTGTTTTTTATAAATTCTATCCCAGAGGAACTGAAATGACTTGGACCCCATAAATGATTTCAACCTTGACCCAAGTTGTCAATTGATGGGTTATCAGTTTACCCAGGTGACTCCACAGGAAGTGGGTTTTCTTTGCTGTTACTGCTGTCTCAGCAGTTGGAATCCTTAAGCTTAGCTTTGAGGACACTTTCTTCTTGTCAGCTGTACCTTGGGTGGCAAGTGAAAAAAGCCACTGGACATAGTTAGGTTGTTCACCACATCCTGTGTCCCTGTATTGTTTTCTTCATACAGTCCACCTAGGAAGATGAGAAATGGCCTCCTACTTGGCAGCCACTTGGGCCTTCAGGCTGGTGAGGAAGGGTCAGGGTCCCTGGATTAGTATTGCAGTCAACCCAGGCAGTCCTACTAGGACAGGTGTAGAAGGAGAAGTAACTAAAGCTCAGGCTTTAGACTTTATCACCAAGTAGATCTACCCATGTGGTTGTGAACACTGGCATAGTGCCTGTAGAAGGAGCATATCACAGAAGCTGCCCCACAAGAAGCTGTCTGCTTTTCTTGAATACTGAAGATTTACCTTGTTTTCAAAAGTAACTTATACTCAATATAAATAAACCAGAAAATGAAGGAAAGTAGGAAAAAGTATCCAGTAATCACCTCAAAATGTAAAATTGATCCCTGGTGGCTTTGGATCATGTCCTTCCTTCCTGTAGGTGTGTATGCAGGCGTGTGTACACGTTGTCGGGGTTTCTGTCCTGCCCAGTTCCTGCATTCCTTAAGTCCCAAAGAAAATCACACAGAGGTTATATTAGTTATAAACTGATTGGCCCATTAGCTCAGGGTTCTTATTAACTCTTATACTTGTATTAGCCCATTATTCTATTATATGTTAGCCACATGGCTTGGTACCTTTTTCAGCGGTGCAGGTCACATCTTCCTTTTTCTGTGTCTGGACAGGACTGCAGAGGGAGCTTCCCTCTTCCCAGAATTCTCCTGTTCTCATTCACCCACCTCTACTTCCTGTCTGGTTGTCCCGCCTATACTTCTTGCCTGGCTACTGGCCAATCAGCGTTTATTTAAAATATAGACAAAATCCAGGACATTCTCCCACACTATGTACACACTTCCCTCCTGTTGGTGTGCATGTAGGCATGTGTGCACACTTCCCTCCTGTTGGTGTATATGTAGGTGTGTGTGCACACTTCCCTCCTGTTGGTGTGCATGTAGGTGTGTGTGCACACTTTCCTCCTGTTGGTGTGTATGTAGGCGTGCGTGCACACTTCAATCCTGTTAGTATGCAATAGTTTCTTGGTTGCTTCGAGCTGATGTCTAGTTGTCAATATACTCTCTGGTATTATTTTATCTGGCATCATTTCCCTTCCACAGAGTGAGTTTTCCCATTCCTTAATCTTCTTACTCAATCAAGAAATCGTAGGCCAGTTGCTTGTGACATCTTTTTCCACGTAGTAACATTTCCAAATTGAAGTGAGGAGGGAGGGCTTAGGTGAATGAACCCAACACCTGTAACCAATAAAGCTGAGGTATTTTAATGCATGGAGATAACAACCTTTAATTTTATGATTTTTTTTTTCTTCTTAGGACGATTTTCCTAGTGTTACTATTCTCGCAATATGCCAGAAATGTTAAATTTCCTCTCCCAATTTACAAATCCAAGAAAGGATGGACTGCGTACAAATTACAACTTTTCAAAATGTTTCCAGTGAGTAGCTGGTCACCCTACCCCCACCTCTAGCACAGTATGCCTTTGTTCACATGTAAGGTGCTAGGTAAAGGATGACTACAGGGAGACCCTCCTACATCTCTGTGATGATGGCATTGGAGTACTTACTCCTCACAGGCTAAAGTCTAGATGTCTGTAAGGTTCCAGTTCAAAGATTAGATCACATTCTTCTGCATTGCCACAGAAGGACTCTTGTCAGTGGCTCTGAGATGTGACCCCATGTGGTCTCTGCAGGCATGCTGCCCATTCTTTTACAAGCCAGACTTTGGAAAGAGAAAGTGAATTTACCTGCATAACTCTCAGTACAGTCTCGTTGAAGCAGTTGTTCTGCATAGTCCTGACGATGGCAGCCTTGGGGTGGTAGGTACAGGTAGAAAGGGATGTGTTACTCAACAAAAATTCTGCCCTTGACCGCTCCAGATCATCCTGGCTATCCTCGTGTCCTGGCTGCTGTGCTTCATCTTCACGGTGACTGATGTCTTCCCTTCCAATAGCACCAACTATGGCTACTATGCACGCACAGATGCCAGGAAGGGCGTACTTCTGGTAGCCCCATGGTTTAAGGTTCCATACCCATGTAAGTATCATGAAGGCCCAACCGGGAGGGGTTGGAAGTAGACAAAAGGTTCTACATCGTGGAAAGCCTTTTTTGATCTGAGAATGTCTCTTTACCTGGACATTTTCTAATCACTTATGTGTATGTATATGCATGTGTATGTGTATGAGTATGGAGGTCAGAGGACAGTCCCAGATGTGGCTCTCATCCTTCCCTTGTTGGAAATAGGGTCTCTTTGTTGTTTGCCACTGCATGCACCAGACTACCTATGCTGTGAGCTACAGGGAGTCTCCTTTTTCCACCACCCATCTCTCTGGAGAAAGAAGCACTGGCATTGTAGATATGTACTGCTGTGTGGGTTCTGGGAATTTCAACTCCTGTCCTCATGCTTCAGATGCCAAGCGCTTTACCCACCAAGCCTTCTCCCAAACCCTGTGGCTTTTTGGTCATTAGAGAATCAGACAGTGAAAAGGGAAGTTCTTGTCCCCAGAGGTCAGTCACCCACACATAGTTACTGACCAATTCCCCTCTCAGGTTAACTGCTTGGCCTTCTGGGCCCTATTAGGCTCTGAAATCCTGGGCAGGTGCTCTGGCCAAATGTGAGCTGTGATGGCAAAGATTTGAGGGCCACTGCTGGTAAAGACAGGCACAAAGCTTCTTGGTGCCAGGGCTGCCACAGTGGAAAGATTAGCTAGCTGCTCCTGCCCACCAGTTTATGGGATAGTTTTCCTTTGGTCACAGCTGTGGCAGGAACCTGACACTTACAAGCAGCCGGAAGATGGAGCTTAGGCTCCAGTGTTGGGTAACTCATTGTGCAGAGCATGGATCTGCACCCAAAGGATCACCTGGAGTCACATGCAGCATTCTCCGGGTCCCAGCTCTGAACTTCCTCACGGGAACCAGTGATTAGAATGCTATTCCAAACATTTTCAGTTTTCTTAGAGTTGAAGCATGAACTTAGCCAGGTTGAGCCGGTCACCCCTTGAGCTGTCTTGTTTTCTTATTTTACAATGAGAAACCCAAAAGCAAGAAAAGCCAAGAATATTAAGGTTGGGTCAAAGATACCTCCTCCAAGCATGCCGAGTGGTGATACTATCTGCAGCTCCCCCTTTGTTGTTGATACTTTCTGAAAGCTTTAACAGGCTTAGCCTTCTAAGATAACATTCTCATCACATGGCATCTCAGAGTGTATTTATATATACCTATCCTATTTCCAGAAAAATGTGCTCAGTTCATAAACACACCTATAAGCCAAGATAAAGTGAGATTGAAGGTCTCTTGGGAGGATGGAGCAGAGCCTCAGCATAGCCACTTGGCCTGCTCATGCATATGGCTTCCCAGCTGACACCTAGTGACAATACAGGCCACCAGCTGTTCCTGCAAGGGACTCCGCAGGGGCATTATAGGGCTCATCCATGAGATGGTGTCACTTAGTAGACAGGGTTCATGGCATCACCATGGGAGTATGTGAGCTCATAGGGTTCTCTTCAGGGACAGCCTTCAGCTGCCAAGAGCTAGTGAACTGTCTTTCACCCATCTGCAAGACCCAGTTCTACGCACTTTCCAACACTTGGATCAGTCTAGAGAGGACACTTTCAGATATCACAAGCTGTGCCCTCAGCCTTCAATATAGGAAGGGTTGCCAAGATTGATGTTAATATACAGACTTCTGGCCCAAGATGTCAGCAGTGCCAAAGCTGAAAACCTGCTGTAACACCCTGAAAAAGTAGGTAAGCCAGGCACAGCATGTCCTTGTAGATAATACGAGCTTTCAGGAGGCTTAGGCAAAAGCATGACTGATTTGAGACCACATACATGGACTCAAAACAAATTAGTAAACAAAGTTCCAGAAGTTAGTTGTGCGTGCGTGCGTGCGTGCGTGCGTGCGTGTAGGAATGTGTGCACAGACTGGAAAGAGAGGGCTCAGTGATTGAGAGCTCTTCCAGAGGACCTGGCTTCTCTTCCCAGCACTCACATGGTGGCTCACAAACCATCTATAACTCCAGCTCCAGGGGATCTGATGCCCTCTTAAAGGGTGCTTGTGTGCACTGCATACACATGGTGCATAGTCATACATGCTGATAAAACGTTTGTATACATAGTATACATAAAATAAAAGTAAGTCTTTAGAAACTTAAATATTTAAAGCTTAAATGTTGATATAAAGGAGTTTTAGAAATCAGACTTAAAGACTTCAGGTAAAAAGCAAAAAAGCAAAACAGAGACAGAAAAATTCAAAATGTATTTCATGAAAAGTGGTGCAGGTTAAGTATTCCCATTTTTTTCAAAATGATGGGCCCTAGCATCTTAGATTCAGAGTTTTGGACTAGGGATCTGTACATACTGTATCCCCAGTACAGTGAGGCTGGGTCTAAGCATGAAGACCATCTGCATTTCATCCACCTGACACACAACTTGAAGGTAATTTATTTTCTTTTTGGAATAGTGCATTTTATTTTTAATGTTGTATGGGTGCTTTGCATGCAAGTATATCTGTGCATTATTGTCCTGCCTAGTGTCTATGGAGGCAAGAAGAGGGTGCTGGATCCTCAGGAACTGAAATTACAGATGTTTGTGAGCTGTCATCTGGGTGCTTAGAATTGAACCCAGGTCCTCTTAAAGCACAGCCAGTGCTCTCACCCCCAAGTCTTCTCCAGCCCCCCATGTACCTGCGTTTTGACTGTAGTGTAACACATAGGGTTAGGTTTGGAATTTTCCACTTGTGGTATCATGTTCTAAAAAAATTCCAGATTTTGGAACATTTTATATTTTTAAATTAGTAATGTTCAACTGAAAATGTAGAATATAATAGGAAATCTTCTCTCAAAATCAGGGAAGGGAAGATTTCTTCAAGGGAAACCATCATGCTACAGTCTATATACTGTAACAGAAGAAAGCTTGTTCTAAGATAAAGAACGTCCTTGAACCAACCCTTGGAGAAAGTGTGGGCCGCCAGTGTACAGCCTATGACACCCCTTCTGGGGATGTTACACTCTTCTTCTGGAATTGACACCTTGCACCTCTTGCTCCAGCTGTGTCTGCCTCCTCTGCTGGCTCCCAGAGTAGAACAGCCCCAGGCTGGAACACTCTCCTCACTTTGCAGCCTTGTTTGTACATCCTGCTTTGAAGGCCTGTCTTCATTTGA
Source organism: Alexandromys fortis (assembly GCF_014885135.2). Lineage (NCBI taxonomy): Eukaryota > Metazoa > Chordata > Mammalia > Rodentia > Cricetidae > Alexandromys > Alexandromys fortis. The sequence goes on from NW_026067902.1 coordinate 7,446,693, forward strand.
ACTTGAACCGTCACACTGTTAGTGTTCTTCTCAGAGTGCCCAGAGCTACAGGGCAGGCTCCTGCCCCAGAACCGTGTTTCAGATTTTCCCTCTGTGTGGCATCTGGGTTACTATTCCTAATGGTTCAAGGAAGAAGGGCATGTGCCTTTACCAAGGAAAGAAAAATGTCTAATAAGAATTAAGCAAATGTGGATACTCAGATGAAATTACAATGGGAATTTTGTTTGCTTTCTGAAATAAAAGTTAACAAACCTAATGGTGACAAGGTAGGGTCACATTTACTCTGTGGTGTACTTGAGTATCTGGAACTTTTCACTTAATGCCACTACTTTGTACCATGGTGTCCACAGCTGTGCTCTGAATCCCTGATACAAATTTCTATTCCAAGCCAAGAATGTAATCCCAGCCCTGTAACTCACACTCTAGAAACAGATGCAGGAGACTTGTCATGAGTTTGAGGCCTGTCAGGGCTGTGTAGTTAATACTAGGCCATCCAGGGACACTGTCTCAAAAAAAAAAAAAAACAAACAAACAAACAAAAAAAACCCCACAAATTTCTGTCTCACCATAGCAGGCGGTGTTGAATTACACTTTAGTGGATTCTAGGAACATGACTTTGAGGAAGAGAATCCCCCACCTCTTCCAGTCTAGTGATGGCTTTCTCAAGTCAAGATGCGGAGGGCAACCCTCACTGAGACCCCTGCTCAGTAACCTTCCCAGGCATCTGCTGTGATTTAAGATTTAAAAGCAAATGGTTTGCAAGAGCTTAAGAATCCTGCACAGATCTTACAGAGTTCCCTGAGGTTCTTGAAACCTTGCCAGCCCCTAGAGGCAAGTGTGCACATCTTTCATGGTTGTTTTCTCTCCTCAGTTCAGTGGGGGATGCCCACCGTCTCTGCAGCTGGTGTCATTGGCATGCTTAGTGCTGTTGTAGCCAGTATTATTGAGTCCATCGGTGATTACTATGCCTGTGCCAGGCTCTCCTGCGCCCCACCACCTCCTGTCCATGCAATCAACAGGTATGTCCCAAGAAGACATGCTCATCTAGTCTTGTGGTAGAAACTGAGAGCTTCAGATGACAGCAGCCAAATCATAATTGGTTGTTTATCTTTGGCCAAGTCACTGCCCTCAATGCCCTGGCTGTCTCACCCATGGCACAGAGCAGCATTCTACGTTCCCTCCTTCCAGTCTCCCCGACTTCTATAGAGGTGGATGCATCTCTTCTCAGTGTGAAACGGGCACCACGTGTTTCCGTTGTTCTCTGCTTGGTTTTGTTGTGTGTTGTCTTGTTTTCTCAAGGACCCCTATCTCCAAAGAACTTATTTCTGAGTTGAAGAAAAGTCTGTTTCTCTCTCATTCAGTCCTGACTGCCATAGTCAGGCAGGTAGCACGACATTTTTCTTGCATCAGATAGTAACTGCTGTGGGTCTGTCGGTGGATTTATGTCAGTTGCCTTTTGAGGTAATCTGTTCACAGTCATGGATCACAGAACCAGACAAGAACAGCTTTGGGGAGGCAAAAACCAAGATCCAGAATTTTAAATGAGTGTCCCCCATGAGCTGTGGGGTTTGCACCTCGTGAGCGTCTGGAAGTCATTCAGAGAGTGTTTCTAAGGAAGACATGGGGAAAGGAGCACAGGCCACTCTCCCTCCCTGTTGTTGCTCCTCCAACGTGAGTCAGCATGACCGGCACGGCCTGGGGGCGGGGTTCTCTGAGGCTGTCACAGCCCTCCAGCAGAGCTGTTTCACATGATGAGACCACTCGTGTCAGTTTTTCATAAAAAGATTCAAAGCCAGGCGGTCACGCTGCACTCCTTTAGCCCCAGCATTTGGGAGGCAGAGGCAGGTGGCCTGCTCTACAAGGTGGTCACCCCCATCTACAAAAAAGGTTCCAGGACAGCCAGGGCGGTTATACAGAGAAATCCTACCCCACCCCCACCCCCAGAAAAATGTACAAGCTTACAAAGTATTTCTTCCTGATGGAACTATCTTAATAGCAAAGAATCAAATTGGTATGCTTTACTTCTAAGCACAGCCCACACTTCTCTTAGATTCAGTAGTTTGATTTTATTGAAATTATTTTAACGTACTCATGTCTAATGGGCAATGTGGAGATAGCCTTCTTAGAGTTGCTGAGCATGTCCTCAGCCTGTCTGAGAAGGGACCTGAGAGTCCACATACCGTCCCACTTGACACCCCCACCCCTCTCAAGGGGCATCATTCTTGTAGGCTTCAAACGTTAAGAGCTGGTTTCAAAGTTTCCCATGAGTGACTGTTTCTCTTTTTCCCGTTTCTTTTTTTTTAGGGGTATTTTTGTGGAGGGTCTTTCCTGTGTTCTCGATGGCATATTTGGTACTGGGAATGGCTCTACATCCTCCAGTCCCAATATTGGAGTTTTGGGAATTACAAAGGTACAAATATTTTCCTAGTTAAATGGCTGTCTGTCCATTTCATTGATGGGTTTGACCTGTGACCCTTCCATTGTGATCTTCCTTCCCCACCTCCCTCCCCCTCTTGGACGAGCTTCAGAGTGCCTGTTAGGAGACCTCACCTCACTTGGCCACCCTGGGTAAGAGGCATCTGGGTTTAATTGTGGCTTCCTGCTATCTCCAGATGTTGACTAAGCACCTGCCTGTGTCAGGCCTCTGCTCTAAGCACTTTGGAGTGCCTGATGAGAAAGAAAGCTGGAGATTACATCCTAACGAGGAAAGACCCTCAGTTCAGCAGGGCATGTTGGATGAGAGATGCCTGTCTCTACAGAAACCATCCATCACAATAAATAAGTCTCAGGCCTCTGGATCAGAGCCCCTTCTCAGTGAAATCTGTGGAGTCACAGTGAAGCAGAGCCTGGGTTGGAGTCCTCCCCACTCAACATTAGATAGTGACATGTAAGCGTACAGTTGTCCCACCCCAAAACCCAGCTTCTGTGAGAAAGTCTGCTCCTGACCTGTCAGATTTATTACGGGCAATTAAACTTCATGTTCTAGTTGCCATAGGCAAACAGTGCTGCTTGCCAGGATGTTGAGGAGTGCTGGCTGGCCCAGCAGCCATTGGATGTTGTGTAACTAGAGACTGTTGAGACTGGTTCCCTTTTCTTTATAGCCTGCATGAGTCACAGGACTCCTTACCTAAGAACCCAATCCGGAAGCCTTCTAGACCTGTTTGACCCCCTAGCCTCATGCAAGATTCTATAACCAGATAAAAAGAAACCCAATATTAAGTTTCACTCATCTTGGTTACAAATCCAGGTGAGAGGGAGCAGTGTTGAGATGCAGGGAGCACACCCGACCTTCTGATCTTCCCCTAGAGGCAGGGCCAGTGTGAGCTCAACTTCAGGTGGACCAATGGCACCATCTACTGCCCATTCTCCCAGCACATGGCATGGAGGGAGGGACACTGTATGGGAACTTCCTTCAGTGTTGTACAAGTGCTGCCTACAATAGGCAACAATGTGGAGCCCAAGGAGCTGAAGGAAGGGTTTGATAGGCACAAAGTGGGTATTAACTAGTAACCCCTTAGCATCTGCCCATGGGCAAATAACTAGCTCCAAACAGGGAGGCTGTAAAACTCCTGAGGACCTCGTGTTTATCAAGCACCCTCCTTCTGTACCTCTACAGATACATAGAACAGCTAAGGTCACTGAAAGGAAGCAAGTACCCTTTACAGGCCCAGGGACTGAATGGCATTTGAGTGATACAAGCCTTCTCTGAAATGTTACCCCAACAGCACTTACTTATTTATTTTAGTTGTGCAGGGGGAAAATGTACACATGAGTGCAGTTCCTGCAAGGCCAGAAGATAGAGTCAGATCCCCTTGGTGCTAAGCTATAAGCAGTTGTGGGCCTCTAACTATGGGAGCTGGAAGAACAATACCAAAAGCACTGGGCTATCTCTTCAACTCACCAACACTAATGCATGAGCTAATTTATGTTGCTCTGAATCCCTTTGTTCCCAGTCTTTGGAGCCATTTCTCCAGGCAAGAACTGTATCCATTCAAGATACTCACTGTTGAGTCCCTAGTCTACATCTGCCTTAGAGCAGGGAGCTGGGACTTGGAGCAGAAATGTGTGTGTGTGACCCTAGCCCTCTGATTTGTGAGTTGAGCCCAGCCCCTAAGGTCTAGATCCATCTGTCTTGACACGGCAGTCAGGAGCACATGTAGCTGTGTTCACTTAAATAGGTTCATGTTAAGATTTTACTTGCCCAGTCTCGTTGGCCATATTTCAAGACTCTCGTTGCGCATGCTCAGTGACTGGCAGAGGACAGCACATTCAGAAAATACCGCCACTGTCGCAGTCTCCTGGACATACAGGGCTGAGCTATTGAACCATGCTTGGATTGAAAGGAGGGTAGTCTGTCCCCCATTTTCAGGCAGTTCTGCTGATAGCTGCTTCTATCCAGTCACTGCATTCCTAACCTCACCAGAGTTGAGTAACCTACTCTGCCTCTGCTGAGTGTAGTCCGCCTGTCCCACAGAGAAGGCAACAGGACAGACACCGGGGATTGGGTTGCTCTGGCCCCATCACTTTTTCTCAACATGGGGACAGCAGGTAGCTCCTTTGGTCTCTGTGCCCTGGTCTATAAAGGTAGCTTGTAAGATGTTAGAATTTCTCACTTGATAATCAGTTTAGCATGGCTTTCTGGCGTAGCTGGTTCCAAGTACCAGCTATGTTACAGATATGGTCACTTAAATTGTTTGCCACTTGGTTTATTTCTAGGAACAGAGTAACATGGTCTTCCTAAACATAGTCTGCCCACCCCAGACTACATTTTTTCCATGTGTCAGTGTTAGTTTCTATTTCATATGTATGTGCCTGATTCTGACCCTAGAAGTCAAAAAAAAAGGGCATTGGATCCCCAAAACTGTAATTTAAGTGGGTTGTGTGCTATCATGTGGGTGCTGGGAGCTGAACATGGGTCCTGGAAAGAACAGTAGTGTTCTTAACTGCTGAACCATTTCTCAAGTCCAAATAGAGTGTCTTTTAGAGATGGTATCTAGGAAAGATCATTTCTCTGGTACATTACATGCTATTGAAGACCTGGGAAAAGCCAGGAATACAAATTTGACTTTTTGATGGTCATGAAGGAAGAAGCAAGGAGGTATGGAAGAGGTGCCAGGGAATGGGCAGAATAGAGGAGTCTTAAAGGTCTAATGTAACTAGCAGGTAACAGGAGGGCAGGATCTTAGGGCAGTTGGCAGCGGGGATAAACTGGACATAGGACATGCCTGTTTATAAGCCAAGTATTCAGGAGGCAGAGGCAGGAAAACCATGAGCCTGGGCAATGGAGTAGGTTCTAGGCCAGCCTGGTCTGCATTATCAAGATCCCCTCTCAAAAAACAAGACAACCTAGGCATGGTGGTACATACCTTTAATCCCAGCACTCAGAGGCCGAAGCAGATAGATCTCTGAGTTAGAGGACAGTAAGAGTTACACCGAGAAACAATGAAAACAAAACAAAACGAAGATCAAAAAAATCTGTAGTTGTTCAGGTACTATTCATGAACAGAAGAGTGGCTTAGTTGCTGCTTGGATATTAAGATCTATTGTCGCGGGCATCCCTGGGCCACTGTGGCCTGGTAGGGGGCTACCCATTCCTACTGGGAGCCTTCACACTGAATGGTCCCTCTGCCTGTCAACTCTCCTTCAGGGAAATCTTACTCAACTTCGCAGAACATTCAACAACTCTCCCCAACTCGTTTTTTCCCCTTTCCTCCCGGGCTCCCACATAGCACAACAGTGCAATTTTATCATGGGGCTGCGACTTAAAACTCATCTTCATGTCTGTCCATCCCCAGTCTAACAGACGAGCGCACTTTAGATGCCCAAAGACGTTTACTGCAGATGGGAGGCTTCCTTCTCATGGGATCAATGAGTCAGTCCCTCTTGATTGAGCCTGCAATTTGTATGATCTTTTCCACTGTTTACCTGTCCTTTGGTCCTAGTAGAGGCTACATTGGGGCAATGGAGGTTGCATATTATCTGTGACTATGTTCCCCTTGGCAGGCACTTTTTGTTTTCTTTTTACCTTCTTTCTTCCTTTCCCTGCTCCACCCATCCTGTGCCCTCACTAACCCCAGTCTGTTGCCTCACCCTCTGAGTGCTGGGGTTATAGAAGTGAGCTATCGCCTCCAAAGACGTAGATTATTTACTAATCACCAATATTTTAACAAGGGACTGGCAGTGTCTAGAAAGTTGACTCAGTGACAGAGAGCAAAGGAAGGACCCGGAGGCAGCAAACCTAGGAGGAGGGACTGTCACCTATCTGTGTGCAGGCCAGACGTGATTGACTTTGCTCTAGCCGCAACATGTTCTTTGATCCTTAAGGCAAAACCACACAGTTTATCCATGGTAGAGTAAGGAGCCTGGGAGCCAGAGGAGCTGCATTATCAAGTCATTTAGTCAGAGGTACAGTTGACATGCAAACCAGCAGCGAGGCTCCAGAATTCCCCATTCGTAGGCCCCTCACTTTACCACCCTTTTATGGCAAGACACTGTGAGGGGAGGTGCTTCCACAAATGGTAGTGGAATGTTTATCCGACTTCGGAAAGATGGATGGAGCCACAAGGACTTCTGTGGGGATTGTCTTGGTGAAAAGTCACATGAAGAAACTGGGAGAGAAGCAGGAACAGTATGTGTAGAGTAGCTGCTGCACGGACAACTCCAGCCCAGGAGGTCATCCCAGCCAAAGCCCACGAACAAAAGTAACTATATCTAGGGCGTGGGTAAGCAATCTTATCTCCAACTCCTGACCCCTGGGGTCACCTTTCCACAGCTGCAACAGTGAACTGAGGTGTGGAGAGAAGAACGGAGCAAGGACTAGTGGCGTTCTTGGGTTGTCTCTGTAGTAATGTATCGAGGACTAGTCACTGCTAACTGAAAGTTTAAAGTACTCTGGGTTCTGCCCAGGACACCATCACGTTTGCCCCGGGCTGCCAGTCTGGGTTGGAGAATGGCAGGTAATCTGCAACTGTTGTGCCCACAGGTTGGCAGCCGCCGAGTGATCCAGTATGGCGCAGCACTCATGCTGGGCTTGGGCATGGTTGGCAAGTTCAGTGCCTTGTTCGCATCTCTCCCAGACCCCGTGCTCGGAGCCCTCTTCTGCACGCTCTTTGGTAAGAGTCCACTCCCCTGATGCAGAGGCCTACCATCACCAACTGTTCTTCACACTGGCCGATTCTTTTTAAAACCAAGCTGTTTAAAATCAAACACACGGCTTTTATATACAGGCTTCAATCCCCAGATTTCCCTGGATTCAGTGCGTTTTACACAAAAATAATGCAGCCCTCAAAATGTGTACCTAAAAATACATGCAGAACATACTTTTCTGAAAACACTTAGCTTCTAACAAAGCACTGAGCTACACAAATGCAGACTGAAAACAGGATTTCAACTCCACCAAAAATAGTCATCTTAACAGGGGTAAAAATCACCCAATACACACGGGCTAATTTTTAATGGGCATGTTTTCGCAAATAAGATCTAGCAGTAAATCTAACAGTTTCATTTTAAATTGTAAAAGGTGATGCTTCATTGGGCAGTGGTGACATGCACCTTTAACTCCAGCACTTGGGAGGCAGAGGCAGTTGGATCTCTGTGAGTTTGAGGCCAGCCTGGTCTGCACAGCTAGGAGTTTCAGGACAACTAGGGCTGTTGCACAGAGAAACCCTGACTTAAGGGGGGGAAAAAAGACAGTGCTTCAAAAAGCTAGGAATTTGCATCAGTGTCCATGCCAAATGTATGTTAAAGATAGAAGTAATTATGTTATGAAAATTTAGGTAAAAAATCTAGTCTCTTTAGATTTTCTAATTGATTTAACTCAGATATTCCCCCTATAAATGAACCCTTTAAATTTGATCACTTTCACTATGCGACTTTGGGTTTGATCTGTACCACTCAGATACAGTCATTGTGGACATGCCCCAGATTTCTAGTGTGGGTTTAATCAAAATGCTTAAATAGGGAGAGTAAGAGATGACTCCGCAGTTAGAGCACTGGCTGCCCTTGAAGAGGACCTAGGTTCAGTTCCTAGCCCTCAGATGGTCAGTCACAACTCCAGTTACAGGGCATCTGACAATGACTTCTGGGCTCACACTTCATTCAGTCATAAATGCAAGCAAAATACATACATAAAGTTAAAAAAATTAAAACTCGTTTACTTGATTTAAAGAAAAGTAGTATGAAGCTTATGTGTGAGGCTGTCATCCGGGTCAGATCTGGGTGGTCACGCTAGCCCTGAACCTGCCCTTTCTGGCACTGCACTGCTCTCCAAGCTGATTTCTGGTGGACAGAGAAAGGACATCAGGGAGCCTGTCCTCAGCCTCTGGTAAACTCTGGAACTGTGTTCTGACGCTTTTCTCTCCAGGAATGATCACAGCCGTCGGCCTCTCTAACCTGCAGTTCATTGATTTGAATTCTTCCCGGAACCTGTTTGTGCTTGGATTCTCCATATTCTTCGGGCTTGTTCTTCCCAGTTACCTCAGACAAAACCCTCTGGTCACAGGTAGGAGAAAGAGGCCTTGAATCTTGGGTAGGGCAGTTGGGAGTTCAGCCATAGATTCACAAATAGCTCTTGTAGTTGGAAGAGACCTTGGAACCTCAGGTGCATGTTGCTTCCTTCTGAGTCTTATTCTGATTATTTCTCTGGAAACCACCAGGGCCACTCACAGACATTATTATGGGGTGTCTTCAGATCAGCAGTCCCCAGGTGAACACTTGGTATGGGTGCCAAGGGCTTACTTTTTGTTTTATTTTGTGTGTATGAATTTTTCTCTGCATGTGTGTACACTGGGAGCATGCAGAGGCAGAAGCCTGGATCAGAGAAGTAGAAGAAGATTCAAGGTACCTTCTTAAAAGGCACCATGCTAGAAACCAAACATGCCCTTGCCCAATGAATTGTCATCTCACCAGCCCCTGAGGTCTCATTTTTTAATGGTTACCTCTCCTTTGGCTCTGTAAAACTTTTGATTTCACAGACTCATGCTGTATTAAGTTGTGTAATTCCTTAAAACTCAACTTCACAGACTTTGATATGTCTTTCTATTTTCAATTCAAGAATACTTATTTAGGTCCTGGAAAGATGGATGGCACAGTGGTTATAAACTTTTTTTAATTTCTTTTTTTATATTTTATTTTATGCGTATGAGTTTTTTGTTTGCCTGTATGTATATGTATCGTGTATGAGGTTTGTCTGCCTGTATGTATATGTATCGTGTATGAGGTTTGTCTGCCTGTATGTATATGTATCGCTTGTGTGCCTCATGCCCGAGAATGTCAGGTGAGGCTGTGGATCCCTAGGAGCTGGAGTGGAGTTAAAGACAGTTGTGAGCCACATGTGGGTCCTGGGAATTGAACCTGGGTTTTCTACAAGAGCAAAGTGATCCTAACTATTGGAGAGATGGCTCAGTAGTTAAGAACAGTAGCTGTCAATTCCCAGCATCTATAAGGTGGCTCACAACCATCTATAATGGGATCTGATGCCCTCTTCCGGCACACAAGTATACATGCAGAACACTCAAACATAAAATGTAAGAGAAATAAAACAGTTCCTAACCACTGAGCCAGCTCTCCACCAAGCCCTGGGTGTGAGCTCTTATTGTGAGCTGTTCTTGGCTCTTGTAGAGGGCCTGGGTTCAGTTCCCAGCATCTGTATGTATGGAAGTTCACAATTGCCTGAACCCCAGCTCCAGGAAATCTGAAGCAGTCTTCTTATCTCACGTTACATGCAAATAGTGCACAGACATACATGCATGCAAACACACACACCAAATTAACAGATTCTTTAAATAAATACCTTTTTAGCTCCTACTTTTTATTTTAATAAAATCCTGCTGCCATGCAGAATGAGCAAAGGAGGAACCTTCTGAAGAAATATCTGTTGCTATTGATACATTATTTTTGCAGTTGAATAATTCAGGATTATTCTTTCAAGTTTTTTTCTTACATAGGCTTTCATGTAGTCCAGATTGACACTGAACTCATTTAGGCGAGGCTGACCTTGAACATTTAATCCTTCTGCCTCCACCTCCCAAGTGCTAGGATGCATACCCACCTCAAATTAACTGGACAGGCAGCCTGAATTTTAGGCCAGCCTATTTTACATAGCGAGTTTCAGGATAGCCTGGGATACATAGAAAGACCCTGTCTCCAATAAATAAATAAACAAACAAACAAACAACAGCAGTGAAAAAAGAAAAAACATTTTTAAAAGTTGCGTGAACAACTAGACTTGGTGGCTCTTTTGTCAGCCCAACACTCAGGAGGCTGACACAGGAAGATTGCCACGAGTTTGGTACCAGCCTGAACACAGTGAGTTCCTGGCCAGCCTAAGCTATGGAGTGAGACTTTGCACAGACAGCCCATAGTGTAATTCCTTTGTTACTCACTTGTAAATTTTTTGCAGCATTACAACAACCATTTATTAAAGATTTAATTTTATGTGTATGGGTGTTTTGTATGTGTGTTTGTCTGATATAATGCAATACCCATGGTGGTCAGAAGAAAGCACTGGATCCCTAGGAACTGGAGTTACAGATGAACCACCATGAGGAAACAACCTGGGTCCTCTGGACCAGCAGCTATTGCTCTTAACTGCAAAGCCCCATAACAGCCATTTTTAGTTCTAAATCTTTTATACATCTATAGACTATACCTCAATACCTCCACTATTTATTATAGTATTAATGTTATTCAGTTCATCTACTATACACCATTGTTGAAGCAATGGAATTATTGTTGCAAGTTTGCATAGTAACTTTAAATGTTACTGGCAAGAGTATGTGCATGTGTACAACTGAGAATTTTATATGTTTAGGTCCTGTGTTGACTTCCAGAGGTGTCCACTCCACTGTCTCTTTCTGAGGTCAAGGACAGACCTGCCCTGGCTACAGTGATGACCCTTAATGGTGCTTCTGTTCTTATCCAGGTATAGCAGGAATTGATCAAGTACTGAATGTACTTCTCACCACTGCAATGTTCGTAGGAGGCTGTGTGGCTTTTATTTTGGACAACACCATCCCAGGTATGTGCTGTATGTCAGGGCTAGATACACAAGCCTCTCTGGAGCATAGCCCAAGTCCCAGGCTCCCTCACCCTCACTCTGCCATACAGAAACAAGAACCACAAATAGCATTCAGTGACCTTTGCCTGTGAGTACCAGCTACTCACAACCCTGTCTTAGGAGTAAGCATAGGAATAAGTCAGTTCAAAGGTGTTAGTGATACAAACTGTCTTCTAAAGTAGCTGAGATGACACTCCATTCAAATGACTGTTAGAGCAGCACATCATCCTGCGGATGCTGAGAAGGCAGAGGGGTGCTCGGGTACACCCTGGGACTCTGTCTCCCTTCTCAGCTGGAGCCTGGGATGGGCTTTTATGGACTCCTTTGCACAGTCTCGAGCTTCTGGTAGGTCTCTTAGAGATGGCTGCTGTACTATTGTCAAATGCTGCCTTCAAGGACAGGTGAGACAGTCCACCTGTCTGGTGTGTCTGCCATGGGCTCCCCAGAAATCTTGTGAATGAGACATTTTAGTGGTGGATTGTTTTAAGGGGAAATCTTAAAAACTTCAAGCCCAAGAACCAGTGCACCTCCTATCCCCACACCAAACTGCAGCGAAACAGGAGGAGCTTCGATGAGTGCAGAGGCTCTGGAGGCAGGTGTCATAGTTTATGCTGGCGTGTTAGAGAGGCAGCGTTTGCATCACATGTCATAGTAGATTTTGAAGAGAGTGTGGTGAGGTGAGGAGACAGCCAGGTGGGAGACTGGATCAATGTGATACCTGGGTCATACTTCCGCAGTGAAAATTATGAGTCCTGTCAAAGGACAGGGAGGACATGAAGAACAAAGTCCCTTGACTGTGGAATACAAGGAACGAAGAGGGTTAGTGGTCCCCTGGGGACTAAGCATCTTCAGCTTCTCAGGTTTTCTGTTGCTGTCATTGGGCAGGTCTGATTTCTAGAATGGGGTGTGTGTGTGTGTCTGTTTGTCTAACAATCCTCATTTCTAAGGGAATTAAGTATTCTTTCTGTGTTTCTCCGTGTGTGGAGCAGGTACCCCAGAGGAAAGAGGAATCAAGAAATGGAAGAAGGGTGTGAGCAAAGGGAGCAAGTCCCTTGATGGCATGGAGTCCTACAATTTGCCATTTGGCATGAACATTATTAAAAAATACCGATGCTTCAGCTACCTGCCTATTAGCCCAACCTTTGTAGGCTACACATGGAAAGGCTTTGGGAAGAGTGAGAACAGCCGGAGTTCAGACAAAGACTCTCAGGCCACGGTATAGCCTTTGCTGTGCCCTGTGGCCTGGCCACAGTGAGGCATGATCTCTAGTCCCTTCCTGAGTAACAAGAAGATATATGTTTGTATATCTACTTTGGCATCCTGCACCTCAGAGCTAAGACAGGTTGCAGCCACCTGTCTTGTGGGTAGTGATTGTGTCCAATATGGTGTCTCACTTCTCTCCTTATTGGTCCCTTGCCCTTTCCATGTCTATTGCTGGCCTTGGTCACTGAACTTGAAATCACAGTCCTGCCGCTGGAATGGGCATTTAGACTCCATAGTGGTTCTGCTTTCAGTTCCCTGCTGTGCAGACTTCCAGTGCTCTTTCCTGCAAGCCACTTCAAGGCCCAGGGGTTTCTGCTTCTAAACACTATGTCCAACTCTTTACTTGACCTGAGCCCTGCAGAGACCTCCTCTGGCCAAGAGGCCACCAATGTCCTTACTTTGTCACATCTGCGTGGTCAGAGTGATTGTTGTCCCCAAAACCCAGGAACCTATTGACCTGACTGAAAGTAGTGAGATGACTGCCATTGCCCAGATATGAGCGTGCATAAGGTTTGTGTAGCTGTGCCTGGGTGGCACTCTGTCTAGGAGATTGACAGGAATGGAAAGGTCCTGAGTCAATGGCATTCCTGACCACTCTGACCCCACCCAGGTCAGCACAGTGCACACTAGTCTGTTTTACTGGCTGAGACAACCTATTTGGCATTTTCACTGATGGCTGGCATGACGGGTATGGAGTGCCCACAGATAAGGCTATGGGCGTCTTGGCTCTGTTGTCCTGAACTGTTGTGTGTTTTATTCCTATTTAATGTTTATGACTATAGTGGATTTTTGAAACCAGTGTTTTTCCATGTGAACTTCTAACCTTGCATCCTATTCCTTGTTCTCTACCCCTTACCCCATTAAGAAAAGAACCAGCGTTTGTAAAGCTGTGGGTACCATCAGGGAAGCTTCTTGGAATGGCTGTTGAAGGCCAGTGACCATTGTTGTGGGTGTGTTTTGTACTGCTCGATACCATGAAAGTGTAAATACTGTAATGTCTAATCTATTTATCACAACTGACTACTGGACCAGAACCCAGAAACATGGGTCAAGTTACATGTGAATTTGTTTGGTGAAGAAGGGAACCTGGGACAGTAATACAGCATCACCATATGGAATGTGCCATTTCCTTCTGTTGCAAGTCATTGCTGGTAAATTTGACTTAATCAGACTTTGTGTGTGTTGTCAGGTCACAGGTCCATTGGATCTTGATCCTTGCAGAGGGAGGATTTGATCCCTTAGCCAAATGCCAGTGTAATTTGTTGCAGAAGACAGTAAGAAAAACAGCTACCAGGTGCCATCTATGAAGTGTTCTAACCTAGGACACAAATTCTTGCTGACAAGTGACTTGTATTGAATTTGTCTTTGGTTTTCAAGCCAAGAGGAAAGCCTGGTATCTCTCAGTGGCTATGAACCTGGCTGAATTGTGCATGGCAGTGGGCATTCCTGCTTTCCTTAGCAAGGCGTGACTCTGAGTGGCCCTCTGTTTCTCTGCCCCAGCCCCTAGGCTGGTTCAGTACTACCATATTGCCAGGTCTTTGTTTTTGTCCCTGCAGCCCTCATGACCCATGAGAGTTTTGGGTTTCAATAACACCTCACCTCAGAGCCACTGTATTGTTTTGCCAAAACCTTCCTCCAGATTAAGTAAAGAACTGGGTTTCTGATTGCATTTAGTTTTGTATGTTTTCTAAATGTCTACTCGAGTAATTAGTGCTCTGGAAGCACATTGGTGAGTAGCCTTTGTCCCCCTACCTTAGCAAGCGTGTGTGGCTGACAACTCTCCTGCTTTGCCTTCACTGTTGCCTCAGTTTGCGTTCTTCTTAGTTTATCCAGCTTCTGTTTGGAAGCTCCTGAGATCTGCAGTATTGAGCTGCTGTTGTGAGCAGGAGTAGGAGTCCACACAGAAGTGTGAGAACGGTTGGCGATCCTGCCTGCTACACCTGTTCTGCTGAGTGCCACCCCAAGTCTTCCCATTTGGCTACATTTTGCTCTGGTCACTATTAAACTTGGACATGGGCTCACCAAGTATATATGATCAGGGAAGTTCTATGCCAGCATCTCCATTGGAAGCAGGGTTTCCTCTTCTTGCTTTTTCAGAGCCAACTTTTGATATTCTTGGAAGGAAGGGGCAGGATATGGGAGGAAAGAGAACAACCCGATCAGACGCCTCCATGGAGTTGTGCACTTTCTGCACTATGAGTGATTGGCGCCCTGTGACCGCTAGTAAGGTTTTTCCATGCAGCCTGTAGTCTCCCAGAACACATAGGAAATGTGTGCCTAGAGGGGAGTTTTAGTAGGACATGGTGGCCATGTGTGGTCTGTCTGCTAGGTCTTGTGTCCAGCTTATCTTCACTGCTGAGACTTGCTGTGTTTGGTATGTCAGTGGGCGGTTCCAAAATATTTCAGAGTGAGCATCCTTACCGGGCATTCCACCTCTAGGTCTCCCGGTGAACACTTGCTTCCTTCCTCCACCCAAGAGCAAACATTTGTGTCAGCACAGAAAGCAGAATGTGAGAACAAGGACAGTACTGTCCGGCTCCTTGTGCCAGAGACCCAGTTGGAAGGCAGTGGGAAATGGCACTAATCTTTGTAAAGTGATTTTCATTTATGAGTTAAACCTTGATTCACTGGGACTGAGACGTTTATGCTCAGAATCTTTGTTTGTTTTGCTTTGTTTTTTGAGACAGGGTTTCCCTGTAGCTTTGGAGCCTGTCCTGGAACAACTCCCACTGTAGACCAGGCTGGCCTCGAACTCATAGAGATCCACCTGTCTCTGCCTCCCGAGTGCTGGGATTAAAGGTGTGTGCCACCACCACCTGGCTCAGAATCTTTCTTAAGAGCGTTTCCAGTGTTAACATTCATTGGGATTGATCCAGGCAAGAGAGGTGGCTTTTCTAGGCCAGCTGGAGTGAAGTATTGTGGGTCCTACTGGTGTCCAATCTCCACTGTAACAAATTCACATGCAGGATTTACTTTATACTGTAGAATACTGACTTTCATGATGACAACTTGATTTATGCATGAATATCACAGTATTTCCATATAGTAAAATAACATTTCTGCCCAGGATAATAGTCACAGTTTTCCAGGGAGGGAATGATATAATTTTCATGACAATGTCATGTGCTGATAGAATTTCTCCATTGATGAACCTCTAGTATGTGTGTATACTTTATTTACCCATGTGTGTATTTTATGATCAGGATCTAAACTGTCAATTCTCTCATTCATGTCCCTGCTGAGACACTGATATTAGCAACTTAGATTTAAAGTCGGCAGGTTTAATTGTTAGTCATGCCTGTGCCCAGAGGTGAAGCCTCAGTTAGAGCCCATCTGACCGGAAGAGAGGCAGCATCCTGCAGATGGCCGTGCTTGGGATAGACATTTGGCTGCTGGTATGAGGCTTGGCATGGCTGTTAGTGAGGGGCCTAATTACCCAGTTGTTGAGGATGCCAGCTGTGCATACCCAAGCTTGTCCGCTGCACACTGGGTTATGTACAGCTAGGCCTGAGCTTTCACAGAGCTCTGGTCTCTAGGAAACCATCTCTTGGATCAGGGTTTCACATACCGTACTTTATTCTCAGTCCCTTGAGATTTGGGCACAGAATAGAACGTCTTCTACTTTGCACTCTTCCTACAGTCAGAATCCCAGTAGTGCAAGAAGGTCCCTTACATGCCAGCATTTAACTTTCATCCATGGAACCCAAAGCACAGTAGTGCTGGGGACCCCTTTTTGGCAGCCTCATCGACCTCCCCATCCTTCTGGTAGGTTGACTGCCTTGTCACCACTCTATACCCAGCATTCTCAGGTTGCTGTGTTTCCTGGTTTTTAGAGCATTCATACCAATGTTACTGTTTGACGCATCTGACAGCTCAGTGGACATCCTCTTCTGTCCGTTCCTAACAACTTTGATTTGACATGTTCATCAGTTTCTGACTGTCCTTAGAACAGTAGAGATGCCTCTATTTTATTTGAGTTTTGTGACTGACCTTACCTATATATCTCTCTGGTTTTTTTTTTTTTTTAATTTTTATTTTGCATACTGAGGGTATTTGGGGTGGGGTTGTTTTTGAGATGTGTAATTCTTTTATGGAGTTTTTAAAAAGAATTTTAATATTGTTTTTCTAACACGGCTTCATTAAACGTTTAAGTATTTTAAAAATATGTAATATTTGGACCAGATGTTGTGAATAATAGTAGAGATAAAGCTATTTTATTCTGTATTTTTAAAATTGTTCCGTACAAATAAAAGCTCCTGGATGTAGTTCTGCTCTCGTGTGCCTCTTTCTTCGGCTGGAATTCAATTAAGAGCCCCATGTTTTAAGGGTTTTTTGGGGGGGGGGGGTTGTGTGTGTGTTTTAATTATGTATACAGTGTTCTGCCTGTACGCCAGAAGTGAGCACTAGATTTCATTACAGATGGTTTTGAGCCACAATGTGGTTGCTGGGAATTGAACTCAGGACCTCTGGAAGAGCAGCCAGTGAGTACTCTTAACTGCTGAGCCATCTCTCCAGCTCCGTGCTTTAAGGTTCTTAAGGAGCAGAACCAATCGGATGAAAAAAAAACTGTATTTATTATATATTTGAAATATGTATGTGTATGGATGTAAGTCAGCTTACATTAAAATAATAACAACAGCTGAATCATGCCTGAGAGGCTGAGAGCCAGGTAGGTAGTTGCTCTGTCCTTGAGGCTGGGTGCCTCAGTAGTTAGAGCCCTGCTGTGGCTGCTTCTCACTGGAGAGGCCAACAACCCAGTAGTTGCTTAGTCCACAAGGTGGGGTGCTTCAGCAGGCCCAATCTGGCGCCATAATCCTGGAAGCTTCCTGGGAGGATGCTGGCACTTAGCCCGGGATAGAAGCCTGGAGTCACTGGTTCCGACAGCAGTGGGGGAGTTGAGGGTAGCAGCAGGCAAGTCCAGAGAAGGCCCAGCCAAGCAAGCCCGAGGCCAGGAACTTCCTTCTTTTAAACCTTCCGTGCCCCCTTGTGATTTGTAGGCCCAGTCGAGGCAATGAGGACAGTTCTGAGGGTGCGGCCCCGGCCCAGGTGAATCTAGTCTGTGATAGAGTGACAGTAAAGCCATAGTCCTGTCCAACAGCTTTCCAGGGTGCACGCCAGCAGATGGGTGGGGGTGGGGATACCCTGAATCACTGAGAGGCAGGAGCCTTAGGATGTGGAGGGGCAGGCCTCAGGTGTCAAAGACAAATAATCATTCTGGATTTGAGGACAATTTAGCGTGGGATTTCAAGCCCATTATAAACCGTATCTACACCAAGAGGTCATGTGAATGGCAAAAAAAAAAAAAAAAAAAAAAAAATCCAAACATAGCTACTTTTGTGGCCAAGCTCCAGTTGGTAGTGGTGTGCTGGGGTAGGGGTTGAGGATGGATATTGAGGAACTGGGGGGAGGGGGCCAAGGGTGGAGCTGGGCATGTTTTTCAACTTGGAGCAAACTTGGAATGACCCTTGATTCGCCCCGACAGCTCAGGACATAGTGACACAGTAGCTGCTCTGCTCTAGCTACATCCTGCTGTTGTCATTCTCAGTGTCCCTCCAGGGGTTGTCCTCTGCCTCTGAAGTCTCTCTCCCTGGTCCTCCGCCACCCCCACACCTTCCTTTCTTCTTTCCTCCCTCAGGGTTTAGAGATGTGGTCTCTTTGTGCAGCTCAGAGTGGCACCAAACTTAAGCTTTCTGGCTCCATCTCCCAAGTGTGAAGATGACAAGTGTGTACCCCTATGTGGGGCAAGAGATCTGAACTTAGCTGCCAAAAGCTCACATTTAAATGCTTTGGATAAGTACTTACACATAAAGAGAAACAACCTCAGAAGTACCGCGTGTGATGCCGTATAGGTAGGCCAGCAATAAGAAACTGGGTAAGTATCCCCACAAAAAGCAATAGCCAAAAGGAGGGGAAGGAATCCACAATGATACCAAAGTAAGGCCGTACATATCAGATGGTAGTGGGGAAAAGAGAAGACTTACAATGTGAGAGAAAGAAACAGGCCTAAATGGACTAATAGTCACACATGAACCAAACGGCCAGTCAAATATCTGACTATGTAACAAGATCTTAACACATGCTCCGGTGTGCAGAAGAAGCATGGGCTGTGATTGTTAGAGGCCCCAGTGTTGTATTCTGAAATTGATAGTGTCTTAGAAATCAATATAAAGAAAAAAATAACCATTTTTGTTGAATCTAAAACCAACTGGGCTAATGTCTTACATACGTTTAATTTTTTTGTTTTGTTTTCTTTATAAAAAGTCAGGCTTCTGTAGGTTAGGGGATTGGTGGGGGGATTGACCAAGCTTAAATGACATCTTCTACCATAGATATATTGAGCATGGTGCTGGCTTACAAAAGGTTATGCGAAATTATAAATAAAAAGTTGAGGTGAAAAATCACCCTGGGCAATTACCAGTCATCTACCATCTCATCAAAGCTGACCCCAAAATGAGAGGCTGCCAGGGCCACACCTTTCTTCTGGCAGCTGAAGCATTTCTCTCTCTCTCTTTTTTTTTTTTTTCGAGACAGGGTTTCTCTGTGGCTTTGGAGCCTGTCCTGGCACTAGCTCTGTAGACCAGGCTGGTCTCGAACTCACAGAGATCCGCCTGCCTCTGCCTCCTGAGTGCTGGGATTAAGGCGTGCGCCACCATCACCCAGCATTGAAGCATTTCTTAACGGTTTCTTTCTGACTGCATTTATTAAAGGAGGTCCAAGCTTGGTTAGTGGTAGGATTTGCAGTAAGTTCTGTTGGTAATTTTCTCTGAAGATCGTCTCATGAGCTGGATATCAACTTTGCTTTTCTATTCTGAGAAATACAGCAAAGCAATAGAAAATATAAAATTACAAATATTTGATAATATCACAGATTATGGGAAAAGCCCACACATGCCCTGCATATTACTAACATAAAACCTTATATATTCTCCAATTGTATTTGACATTAAAATGACAGTTTGTAGCCAGAATCTTTCTCAGCCAAAGTCACAGGGCTTAGTGCCATTACAGCTACACAGCAGGCTGAATCAGGAGGATCAAAAGTTCAAAAAGCCTACGTGTACTACAGAGCCACTTGAAGGCCAGCTTAATGAGATCCTGTCTCAAAACAAACAGTAGAAAAAGGGCTGGGGATACCGCTGTGTGATAGGGTGCTTGCCTAGGAAGGCCCTGGGTTTAATCCCAAATACTGTACAGAAAACAAGCCAATGCTACCCCATGGACTTGGCAGGGGGGAATTGCCTATCTGGGATTCACCCATCAATATTTTGCTTCCTGGTGGGCCAGTCCCCTGAAGTCAATTGCCACCTCTGACTTGGCCACCCGCATTGTCCTCCATCAGTTACTTTTCATTGCTATGAGAAAACATCTGACAGGAAGCCACTTAGGGAGAGTTGGGCTTATTTTGGCTCAGGGTTAGAAAAGGGAAAGCATCCAATCTGGAAGCAGAGTGTGGACAGTTCACAGGAGCAGAGTTGGACCATAATACCCCAAGGCCCATCCCAATGACCTACTTCCTCCAGGAAGGCTATATCTCCAAAAAGGTTCCGCAACTTTCCCAAGCAGGAGCCCATGGAGGGTGTTACACACTCAGACCACGACATGCACTGTTGCCTGATAACTAGCCTGGCTGGATGGATGCCGTCTTCTAGAATATGCCATCCTCCTGAGGGAATAAGCAGACTCAAACTAGAGGAATAACTCTGGTGGTTGGATTTGGTCAGCAGTCCTAAGCTCATCCAGAAGTGGCAACCCTTGTGTGCCCCCTTCCTGCCACACATGTTCCACGATGGGCCTTGCCTTAATGTCTGTCTGAGGACACCCTCATGGGCAGAGCAAGAAAATTCTCCTATCAAAGCCCAAACTTCAACCCCACCTCCCAGGACAGTGAGCCTCAAAATCCTGATTTGCTTTACCTATGAGGAAATGGTGACGAAGACGCCTGTAGGCTGTGTGAGCTCAATGGCTAGGCATGCACAAAATGTCCTTTCCCCGGAGGACAGCCAGCCAGTGTCCCTAGGATCCTTTTTCCTAGAGTGCTAGAGTGTTGGGCCTCAGGAGGCCTAGTGTAACTTCCTGAGCCTGGAAGAGTTTGGAGACCCGCCTCTGCCCAGCCACCGCTATTGTGGCAGAATATTATTGGCTCTTATTCCTTCCTCCGCCTCAACCCATCCCAAGGTGCTCTACCCCCATCACAACCCTATATAAGTTCCTGCCTGATATCATTAAACAAGATCTTGCTTCAAGATCCTGCTTCGACAGACTCCCGACTCAGTGGATGTGTTTCTCCCCTGTGGTCAGTGGGGAGGCTGGGTCATTCCACACTCACCATCCTGCTCAGTACCAGGGAGAGTCTCGGTGGGTCCAGCTCTGTCCCCCTCTTTTTTGCCAGACAACCTGGCACTAGAGTTTCAGGATGTAAGACTCACTAGCCTTGCTGTGGTTGTGTGGTATGTGACGAGGCTCTGGCATGAAGTGTAGTCAAGCTTAGAGATGCAGCTTCTGGTTTTGTTATTCAGTAGTAGACGATTATCCCAATCTTTGTCTTTGCCCATTGATGAAAAGCAGAGGTGGTAGCCAACTAGTGCTGTGGGACAATGCTCTTGTACCCTGTAAAGATTTGTCACTTGTATTGGTTTAATAAAATGCTGATTTGCCAGTAACCAGGCTGGAAGTACAGGCAGGGTGACCAGACTAGGAGAATTCTGGGAAGAGGAAAAGCTCAATCTGCAGTTGCCACCCAGATGAAAATGGATGCTATAAAGTAATCCCACACCGGCTCAGATTGAGTATAATATTATTCAGGGATAGACTCACAGATCACAGTCCTCTGCATGAATGGGGAACAGGAACAGAATCCAGCAGAGGAGAGAGAACGTGTGTGCATGCACACACACACAAGCTTTATGACTGCATTTATAGCATAAGAGACCACGCCCAAATAAGTTGGTATCTTAAAGGCTATTGGCTGAAGGAGTTCCCACAGCACCCAGACACAGAGGAAGCAAGATGAAAATGTTGTACTAAAAAAGGTACCAAGCCACGTGGCTAAACATAGATAGGAATTATGGGTTAATTTAAGTTGTAAAAGCTAGTTAATAATAAGCCTGAGCTAATAGGCCAACCAGTTTATAATTAAGGTGCTTTGCACAGGTTAGCTTACATTCTAGTCCACTGTGCTTTACAATGTGGGAATGACACGTGATGCAGGGAGGATTTAAGGGGTTAAGACTGACAGGAGTCAGGCCTGGAGAGATGGCTCAGCAGTTAAGAGCATTGGCTCCTCTCCCAGAACACAAAGTTTGTTCCTACCTCTCACATGGCAGCTCCTGATCATCTGTAACTCTAGTCCCAGGGCATCTGAAGCCCTTTTCTGGTCTCCTTGGGCACCAGGCAGGCATGTGGTATACAGATAGACATGTAGACCAAACATTCATACACATAAAAATAAAATTTTAAAACAGATTGACTAGATTACGTTGGTCTTCAGTTCCTTTCCGGGTCTGGAAGGCACACACAGATACTTTTATAAAGCCACGACTGTTATATTTTAATGTGTTTAAATGAATTAGGCAGGCAGAACTTAGGTCTGGGTATACAAGTCTAGAACTGTAGGGTCCATTTCTACTTCATTTTCTAGACCAACCAAATCCTTTACCATTGTTAGACAAACACCCAGATTTTGACCAGCTCTTGGGTTATCTGTGGGATGTAACTACAACCTCCTCCACAGGCAAGACTTAGCTGTCTGCACACATGGAAAAGCCACAGTTGGTCAAGTGGGGCCATTCTCAGTTCCAGGCTGAATTGAGAAATAAAGAGAAGGAAAGATGTTATTTTAGGATCTTTTCTTATAGATGTCTTGGGACGTTTTGTGCAATATGTGTTTATTGTGATGAATGCATCGATACGAAGACATAAAAAGTGAAAATTATCCCACTGTATCAGGCAGTGATTCATTGCTTCTACCTGGTATGCCCTTTGACAGTACTTAACACAGAAATGTACAGAATATGCACAGAAGTATGCAAGCGTTATGATTGTGAGCATGAATCCAGCCACTTGCCCTTTCTCTCATTATGGTATAGCACAGGCACCTCACCAATGGTGATACCGTGTCTGTGCATCGAGACACAATGCAAATAAAACGTTACTGATGTTGATTTTGTGGGATTCATTTTTCATTGTTTTAATTAATTTATTTTATGTGTACGGTGTTTTGCCTGCATGTCTCTGTGTAGCATATGCATGCCTGCTGCACACAGGTCAGAAGAGGGGGTGCTGGATCCCCTGGAACTGGGGTTATAGACAGTTGGGAGCTATCATGTGGGTTCTGGGGACTGGACCTGGGTCCTTTAGAAGCAGTCAATGCTCTTAAACACTGAGCCATCTCTCCAGCCCCTTGTTTTGTTTTGAAACAGAGTCCCATGTAGCCCAGGCTGGGAACTTGGTATGTGGCAACTTCTGATCATTTTGCTCCTACCTCCCAAAAGTAGGTTCCAGGTGTGTCACCCTCACCCAAGTTTTCTTAATGCAGTGATTTCTTGATGCAGTGAGTGTTCCCACCACCTTTTCTCTGTGTATGTCTCTCCACTTCTCTCTCCCCCCCCCCCCCCGCCCTGAGTTCTGATTGCCAAGTAATTTATGTTAACAACCTCTGTGTCATTCATGTATTTCTTCATGTTCCTATAACCAGCAAACATCTTGCTAGGTATGCTATGTGTCACACACACACACACACACACACACACACACACACACACACTGTGCTTACATAGCCACTCATGGTTAGTTCTTTTTTACAGTGACTTTTATGCACACTTCTGCATCTCGCGTGGTCTTCTTAGCAGTGTCTTGTGGGAACCCATACAGTGAAGTTGGCATCCCTTGAATTCACCGTTTCGTGGTGGTTTATAATATTCTTTGCTAAGGATTCACTATTATTTATTCAAAGTTGTGTGATATTTATATTTGATTTTTGATCATAACACATAATCACAATAAGCACCGTTCAAAAGAGATTTAAACAAAGGCTAAAATACATTCCCAGGGATGGGACTGCTGGACTGACAAGTACATGGATATTAAATTTTAAGTTTTTTTTTTTTAAAGTAAAGTTTTAATCTGTTGCCCTCAAATTCACTATGTAGCCAGGTTGGCTTTGAACTCTATGTAGCCAGGCTGGCCTCAAACTTGTAGTAATTCTGTCTCTCTATCCCCAGTCCCAGGATCACAGATGTGTGCACCATACCTGGCTTCTAATCTGCATCTTGACACAGATATAAAATGACAAAGAAATAAAATATGCCTTGACAAGTTGGTGCGATGGATAATACTGATTGCCAACATGCTTGGATTTAAAGGCTTACAACACACCCCCAGCTCCCTTCTGATTCCTGCCTGTGGAAAAGTGTGAGCAGCTGCATCTAGCTCCTCCCGCCGTGTTCCCCATCATGATGGGCTGTACCCTGGAACTCTGGCTCCAAACAAAACCCTTCCTTCTTTCATTTGCTTTTGCCAGGGTATTTCATTACATCAGAGATACCAGTGACTAACGCAGTAACTTTAGTCAAGCCCAACCCATGTGATCTTGCACCTCATCACAGATTACGAAGAAGCCTGGGAAGGGTGCTGAGAAACCTGTCCCCTCCCCTGACTGGACTTCGGTCTGTAATGAAACTGTCCTAATTCCTTCAGATCTGATCTTCTGGTCCTAGGGCAGCAAGACCCTATAAACCCTGAGTGCAGATGAAAACGGTCCTCCCATCACCAGCATCACTGGCAGGTGAGAACGCCCCCCATCACTAACATCACTCGCAGGTGAGAATGCCCCCCCATCAGCATCGCTCACAGGTAAGAACAGCCCCAATCACCAGCATCACTCGCAGGTGAGAACCCTCCCGCCCCCAGCATCACTCGCGGGTGAGAACAGCCCCCCCACCACTCGCGGTTGAGAACGCCCCCCCCATCACTAGCATCACTCACAGGTGAGAATGCCTCCCCCCATCACCAGCATCACTCACAGGTGAGAACGCCTCCCCCCATCACCAGCATCGCTCGCGAGTGAGAACATCCCCCCCCATCACCAGCATCGCTCGCAGGTGAGAACGCACCCCCCCCCAGCATCATTCTCACTTTTGCTTCGTGATGTTTACATTTAACTACATATTCATGTGACTGGTGCCTAATTTGCCTAGGGGACTTCCACGCTCGAGCACTGCCTGGGTGCCTTGTATGTACGTGGCAATGAGAAATGTTTGTCAAAGCTGGGCCTGGTAGTCTTGGTCTGTAGTCCTAGCTACTCCAGAGGCTGAAGCAGGAGGATAGAAAACTCAAGGCCTGCCTGGGTAGCTTGGTCAAACCCTGTCTCAGAACAGATAATAACAATAAAGAAGATTGGTGTGAGCTCCTTCTTAGCACTCTTGCCTACTATGTGCTAAGGTCCTGCCTTCCCAGTACTGCAGAAAACGTTTGTGGAGATGCAAAGACGAAAAGATGGATCGCAGGCAGGCAGATGGCTGCTACTTGCTACCAAACCTAGTAATTATTGAGTTTGATCTTCAGATTCCACATGGTAGAAGGAGAGAACCAACTCCACATGCATGACCTGTCACCACCCCCAAGTAAATAAATAATAAATAAATGTCATGGGGCAGGGAGAGATACATTTAACGGTTGCCCTGGGCTGTGGTTATTAGTATTCTGTTGGCGTACAACAGAGTTTCACAACAGCCCGGAATGGAGTATAACAAAGGTTTAGTATTTGGGGATAAACTCACAGAACGGGTAGCAATCCACAGTCCTCTGCGTGTGCTGAGAACTGGAACTGAATCCAGCAGCCAAGAGGACCACGCACGCTTTTCCTAGGCACGCTTTTCCTAGGCACGCTTTTCCTCTGTATTTATAGTACATGAGACCACATCCACAGTGGGAGGGTATCTTAAAGGCTATTGGCTGAAGGAGATCCCACAGCACCATTCAGGCTTTTGTAATGGCCTCCCCTTAGGGGCCTGACAGGATCGTCAGCCGCAGCCACTAAAAGCTTAAGTACATATTCATGTCAGAATTTACTCAGTTCCCTTATAGAAGGTGGCCTTGCCTACCTCCTTTCTTTTCCACTCTGTCGCTTTCCCTTTTACTCACTCCTGCCATTCCTGTCCCCAGAGGCCAGTGATGCCTCCCCCCACCCCCTCACCCCGTTTCCATTTCCTCTGCCCCAATAAAAAACCCTCCAAGTGAGCTCTGTTGCGTGGTATCTTTCTCTAGCGTAGCGTTTTTTTAGTTTTTGTTTGTTTGTTTGAATTGCAACAGTGGTGATGCTTGTTGCAAATTACTTAAGATCTCAGAAAAACAAAAACAAAAACGGCCACATCTATACCCGGCCCATTGACCGTATGTGGAGAGTTGGGATGTTTCAGATCCAGATCCGAATGTTCTTGGACTCTCTTATCCCCTAAATAGCTAGTTATTGTGTGTGATGCAACATCCTTGTGACTGTTAGGTCATTCCTTTTGGTATATACTGACTTCTAGCCTTCCCTAACCCAAAGGCTAAGAATGCCATCAGATAACGTCTACGGCCTATAGCAGAGGTGTCCGGGTTCTGCCCTAACCCTGCAGTCTGAGTTTCCTTTCTTCTGTTACTGTGATAAACATCACGATGAAAAGCAACCTGGGGAGAAACGGGTTTGTGTTACATACAGCCCGTCATCAAGAGGAGTCGGGGCTTCCTCTGCTCATATTCTCCACCACCATTTTTATGCTATCTTTTATTTTGTGAGAGATCTTTTGTATATTGAATATATTTAAGTTAGTCTGTAGTGCAATCCCCCACCCCCAATGAGAAATCCATTGCCATTTCTTGCCAAGAAATAACCAACAAAGTAAATAAGTCTCTGGAAGTGTTTGCAAGAGAGAGAGAGTTAAATATTCAATCCATAGAGTTCTCTTATGCACTCACTTAGCTAACAACGCTGCTGTGCCCGCAGCAAGTGAGGTTTCTGTTTTAGTAAAGATCATATGTCCACTCCCAGGTTGGGTGGGTACACACACATCAAATAACAACCTCAAGGCACCCAAAATGTATCAGTGTGGAATTCAGGAAAAGAAATTTAATATCACTTCCCCCTTGGAGTAGTTTAACCAATAGCAAGCCCAGATTTGAATTCTCTACTCTCTCGAATCTTCTGCCATTTCCTGTCCATTCGTTTGTTGTGTGGGTCTGAATCTGTGCCTGCCTGAATGCGGTCTTATAAATCGATGCCTGTGTCTGTGTCTGTCTGTTCTATGTGTGTCTGTCCCCAACAAAGGACTTTTGCTCTGTGTTTTTCGAACAACACAGAAAGCATCAGATGGGGAACAAATGAGGGATTAAGTCGCTGACTCCAACTGACCCAGATAACAAATAAACACACACTATCAAGCAATATCCACATATTGTCGTCAGTATTTATGGCAGATACTCATTTTGTAAAGTTGCTTCCAACTTATTTGCTGTTTCCAGCATTTGTTACAATAACATATATGCACATTCACATGCATGCATTACTCTGGGTTGAGGGCATCTCAGAGTACATAACTTAAAATTTCAGCTATGCATTAGCTTAGGTTGTAAAAGTTGATCACATGGGAAATCCAAGGCAAGTAAGATTGATTGTTACATTGTTCCCTTAAAGGCAGGTTAAACAAATAGGCTGAGCACACAATAGGACTGCAGTCTTAAGTCTTAAGTGACCTAATGGTGTGTTACTAACTCTGGTTGTGAGGTCCAGCAAAAGCTCCAGTCCCAGAATAGAAGAGATCTTTGTGCATTGCACAAATATTGCACCCTCACATAGGTAGTCTACAATTTCATTCTTGATTTTTTTTTACTGTGCAATTCATTTAAAAAATACTGTGGTTTTGTTTTATGTGCACAAGTATTTTGCGCATATATGTACGTGTGCCATGTGTATGCTTTGTACCCAGACGAGGGAGTCAGGTCCCCTGGAACTGGGGTTACAAGTGGTTGTGAACTACCATGTGTGTGCAGAGAACTAAACCTGGGGCCCTCTACAAGAGCACTTAGCGCTCTTGGCTGCTGAGCCACCTCTCCAGCCCCTATAATTAAGAGTAGTTATTGGTATTTGACCAGTTGTTCTTTCCACACTAAACGTTTTTATTGTATGGTTTTGAGTTTTAATTTATTGTAATGAATTAAGTAATAATTCTGTGATAATTTCTGGTTTTGAACTAGATTTTTTTAAAAAAATTTTTTGGAGGCAGGGTTTCTATGTGTAGCCCTGACTGTCCTGGAACTCACTTTATAGACCAGGCTGGACTTGAACCCACAGAGAGCCTGCCTCTGCCTCCTGAGTGCTGAGATTAAAGTCATGTGCCGCCGCCACCACCAACCAACTTGAACCAAATTTTTATCCCTAAAATACAGCAAACACATCAGTGTCCCGGTCTCAGCACATGGCTAAAACTCAGGATGGGGTTTTACAGTTGTGTTCCTAAATGCAAGTGTCTATAATCTCCTGGCTTCATTTCCTGTATTCAATGTGAGTATTCAAATTAGGGTGGCTTCATAAATCAAGTAGGAAGCTTTTAATCACTTACCTATGATCTAAAACCAGTATCCAGCATCACCCAGGCCCCATGCTGGAATGTTAACTGGCTTGATCTTGTACGGGTTTTGTGCTGGCAGCTAGAGCTGCTCTTAGTCCCCGAGTACAGTGGTCTTATTGTTTCTTGAAGACCCTGCTTAGCTACAGCCCTTCCTGACCTCTGGCTCTTGCAATCTTTCCGCCTACTCTTCTTCAACGTTCTCAAGGCTCAAGCCTTGTGGCTAAACAACTCCATGTCTGCTTTCTGTCTACACTTGGTTGTGCATCTCTCTGTTAACCTCTGTCTCCTGCACAGAAGCAGTTCTCTGATGGGGACTGAGAATGTATCAGACAGAGATCTGTATTTAGAAGGCAGTGAGATGCTGTGTCATGTAGCAAAACCATAGTGGCAGGTTCACCACTGGAGCCCATGGCTCCCAAGACATGGGATGGGCTCTTGGGCAGATTTACAGCACCAGGCTTGAGCTTCCTCCTGTGAAGCTGGCCTTAAATCCAACCAGAAGATGTTGGTTACTCCCCATAATATTCAAAGTACTCGATCTGGGCATGAAAGGATTTAACCCTGTAGATCTGAACATGAAAAACAGAAGGCAAATACGCCTATCACATCAAAGAATGAGTGCAAAGGAATGGAAGCAAAGCCCTATGCTACCCTCCCTCAGAGGAGCCTTCCTTATGGCAAACACAGCCAGAATCAATGAACGTGCTCAAATTATGCTACACTCAGTTCTCTGCTTCCTACTCTGTGGGAGCTGCATCAACAAACTAAGCTACACATTCCCAGAATTCCCTTCCCTACACAGACTCAGGTTCAGGTTAGCCATGGGGGAAGTGTGTGCATGTTCTAGAAAGAAATGTAAGATGGCAGCAGCTGAATGTTATGTTTGGAAGATGGGCAGCTGTACCCTAACCTGCTGCATGGCATCGTTGGCGTGTGGCTAGGCTGCACCTCACCATCCTTCCCCAGATCTCTGTGCAGCTCTGAGACCTGGACTCTGCTGACTTCTGCAGGTCACCCCCTGATGAATAGGAAGAACTCACAGGTGCCAGTGTTTCCTGATGTGGCTCTTCAGGTTCAAGTTTGTTCTCCCTTTCCTCTCTTTGGGCCTACCTTTCCTAAACGTGTGGCTCTAGCTACCCTGAGTTACTACTGCACACAGAGTTAACAGCCTTCCTTCCATAGAGTTCTTGAATTCCTT
Organism: Alexandromys fortis; assembly: GCF_014885135.2. Lineage (NCBI taxonomy): Eukaryota > Metazoa > Chordata > Mammalia > Rodentia > Cricetidae > Alexandromys > Alexandromys fortis. The sequence continues at coordinate 7,475,815 of NW_026067902.1, forward strand.
GCAGGGTTTCCTGAACTCTCATTGATCTTCTTAAAGTGCTACCTGGGAGCTGAGGATGTGGTTGAGTTGATGAAGTGCTTGCCACACAAACACGAAGACCTAAGTTCAGCTCACTGGTACCCATGTGAACATCTGGGTACTGTAGCACATCCTTGTAATCCCAATACTGGAGAAACACCCTGGAACTTGATGGCTAGCCAGTCTAGCTGAAGCAGTGAGCTCCAGGTTCAGAGAGAAACCGTACCTCAAAAAATAAGATTGAAAGTGAATGAGGGGTATACTCATGTGCACACATGTACACGTGTATCTATGTATATGTATATATATACATATATGTATATATGGATATGTGTATCTAGACACATGCATCTATCCACACATACATAAAGGATGGTACCATACCAGCTTCTACTTCAAGGCTATCCAGTCTACCCTCATAGTAAATTCAAAGGGCATCCATTCATTATGAAGGCAATCCCAAACTCCTCAGCACAACCCACAATACAAGAGTGACCTGCCTTCTTCCTCCTCCTGTGTCCTCAGACACTCTCCCTGCACACCTGGATGCTAGCTTATTGTTCCCGCAGAACATGGCCAACAGATTGGACACGGGCAATTACATTTTCTGTGGAGAGTCACTCATCTGCTTCCGAAGCCTCCATCCTTGGCAACTGGGGTCTGGGGAAGAAATGGTTAAGCTTGTTGGAAGGGCTGGACATCTCAGGCCTGTTCTCAATCAAGGCACAGTATGAAGGCTTGGGGAAGTCTCCATCGTGAAGTGATTAGGTCCAGTAGGTTGAGCGTGGGAGAGAACACGCTGATAGTTCATCTCTGTGTACTGAGGAGGGTGAAGGGCCTGGACAGGGAGGAGAGAAATCAAGGTCTCACAGGGCTGAATCCTTGAGAGCTGGCTTTGTAACTGCAGAGATCAGGCCAGCTCTGGCAGAGGGTCAGCGTTCCAGGGCCGGCTGCTGGTTGTGCTATCTTGCCCGCCCCTGTTTGGCCTCTTCCCGAGGTTTCTTGGCTCACAAAGCATGTCTTTCCTCCAAGCAACTCCCCCCAGCTGGCTCTTCTCTATAACTCCACGAGAGAGGGAGGTGGCGTCGGCTCCCTGGCCAGCCCGGAGTCCGAAGCTCATTTACACATAGGGAAAAACATTCCGTGTGGCTGAAACACCATGGGAAACACGCAGCTCGGCTCATCTTGGGTTTCGACTCTTGGCCATGTAAAACATCTCTCCTTCCCACCGTTTGCTCCAGGCAGACATGGCCACACGCTGCTTTCCCACTGAGCATGGCTTTGAACTTGCTACTCTTGCCTCAGCCTAGAATGTTCTCCTCATTTCCGGAACTCCTGCCAACCCTATGCCTGGAACCAGATGTTAGCAGTCCCACAAGGTTGTCCCTTGTACACCTTGTTCTTTGTAGACACTGTCATGTAATCCCTGGCATAAAATGGTAGAGTTTGTCATCTTCAACCTGAGGAATGCGTGCTCATCTTATGATCCTTTAAGAGAGGCTGAAGCCTGGTTCTGGGTTTTTGTTTCTTGTTTGTTTGTGAGAATCCCATGTAGTCAAGCTGGCCTTTAATTGTAGCTGAGGCCAGCCTGGACTCCTGATTTTCCTGCCTCAGCCTTGTAAGCTGGGATTTTAGGCATATGCCAAGCTCTGGTTCTAAGTTCATTACAATAGCCAGGTGATGGCTAGTACCTGTCCGCAGACTCTAATCAGGAGAGAGCTAAAAACGTTCATGTTGTTCTAGCACTTGAATTTCCAAGTTAAATATTCTAGTGTGCTACACACAAAACTTAAAATTTGTAATTTATTCTCATCTTTGAAACCCTGTGCAGCTTGCAACCAAAGCCACAATGACCGAATTTGGGCAAACCTGGTCATTTAAGTTAGTTCTGCAATGCCCAAGGCTTCGACTCTGCTTTAACGGCAGTGGTGGGAGGAGGGGCTTCTGGGCTTGGGTGGGCAGAATGCTTATTTTAAGTGCAGCATCCTTTCCATGTGATCCCCAGAACGGTCCAGATACCATCTTCCTACGTTTCTTTCATCCGGATTGCAGGATACAGCTTCCTCCTTCTAGGCTTATCTGTGGGGTAAGAATGCCTGCCTCCCAAGAACTTCCTGAAGTTTCAGAGGACATCTGGCTCTACCACTACCGAGGATGCCTGAGGCAGCATCACCCTTCAGGTCTCTTAGCTCCGATGAGAAGTCTTTCCATTGAGATCCTCACTGGACTCAGTACCAGGAGCTCATTGTCCGCAAACGCCCTTCAGAAATGACCTATAGCGAAGGTCACTGGCTGCCTTCCTAGGGTCCCCACCATCCCAACATGTCTCGATCCACCGTGCGATGACCAAACCAGTTTGCTTCCACTTTCTCTCTCTCTTTTTTTCCCTTTTCACGTATTTGTGTTGGCTGCTGCTATGATTCATTCTGCCGCCTCATTTCTGAGGAAGGACAGCGTGAGAGGCACACGTGAGACAAGTCTTTGTCCACGGCAGTTTAGCATACTGCCGTTTCTGTTCTCCTTTTATCCAGCACAGCTCCGTTGAAGCCCTTAGCCACAGAGACAGTGCCGCTGCCCCAGCTGAAGCTCCCGAGGGGTCTCTGGTGCTACCTCAGACTGAATGCTAGCTGGGGGGGCGGGGTAGGGTCATTTACTCTACACAGATCTTTTTATCCCCTTCTTATGCCAAATTCCTCCCTGGCATTTCAGCTTGTCAGAACAATGGTTTGTAATATCCATGTTTTGTTCTTATAGCTAGAAACCTAACAGTTGTTTAACAGAAGTACAGCACGGCTCATTGTGATCTCTGATTGGCTTCTTCATCTCTTTAGCCAGCTTTGCCTTTGGGTATTGTTTTCTTGCCCGGAGGCATTATGGGAGCTTGGAGGAACAGGAGAATTGCACTGTTCTCTCCTCTAAGTGTTGCTATCTCACCAGGCTGATTTTAAAAACTGGACATTTTGACTTCTGTTCTGGGTGACCGAAGACTTTTTGTTCCTAAAGTAGAGTACCAAGAACAGGAATGGAGGCTTTGGCTTGTGTGCCTTCAACAGTGCAGTCAGTACTTGTTTATTGAGGCTCCTAGGTGTCCGGCCTTATTTAATCACTGGGGATGTGGGGGGATTCAAAAGGACAAGGATTACTGTCCTTGTTTGCTATAGTTTGGATCTGCAGTGTATCCCCAGGGCCAGTATGCTAAAGATGCTATGGGGACATTGGGGGATGGTGGAAACTTACAGAGGTGAGGTCAGCTGGGAAGAAGCTAAGTCCTGGTTGCTGGGTCCTCCAAGAGAATAGTGGCATCTATGCTCCGCCTGTTCCTCTTGATTTGTGGCCACCGTGGTGTGTGAACAGCCTGTTCCCCCGTGCGCTCCCTGCCGTGAAATGCTACCTGACCACAAACCCCACGCCGAGGGGCCAAGTGGATCCCGTGAAGCTGCAGCCAAGAAGGCTTCTTTTTTTAAAAATTAATTTATTTATTTATTAAAGATTTCTGTCTCTTCCCCACCGCCGCCTCCCCTTTCCCTCCCCCTCCCCCAATCAAGTCCCCCTCCCTCGTCAGCCCAAAAAGCAATCAGGGTTCTCTGCCAGGTGGGAAGTCCAAGGACCACCCACCTCCATCCAGGTCTAGTAAGGTAAGCATCCATGAAACTGCCTAGGCTCCCACGAAACCAATAGGTCCAGTAGAATCAAAAACCCATTGCCATTGTTCTTGAGGTCTCAGTAGTCCTCCTTGTCTGCTATGTTCAGCGAGACCAGTTTTGACCCAGGCTTTTTCAGACCCAGGCCAGCTGGTCTTGGTGAGTTCCTGATAGAACATCCCCATTGTCTCAGTGTATGGGTGCACCCCTCGCAGTCCTGAGTTCCTTGCTCGTGCTCTCTCTCCTTCTGCTCCTGATTTGGACCTTGAGATTTCAGACCGGTGCTCCAATGTGGGTCTCTGTCTCCTTTCATCGCCTGATGAAGTTTAATATTCAGGAGGATGCCAAGAAGGCTTCTTGTAAACTCCTTCTCTCAGGAAGCTGTCACTGTGAAAGAGAGCTGGCAGACAGCAGGCCTCCCTCGGTGTGCGTCCTGCTGAGAAGCTGAACAGAAAACCCACACCTGCTTCCTCGGAACAAAATGCATCATTTCTATCTATGAGGCAGCCTTTGCCTTAGAAAAGTCTTCTTAACTTGCTGTTTGGATGCCAAGGCTGGACTTGGCATTTGCTGGACTTCCTTCGCGTTGCTCCACCCCTCCTCTGTAGTGATGAGGTGAGCAGGCTTGCTTTTTGTCCCACTCGGCTCCCACATGGCTAGTTTAGCCCCGGAAATAATAACACGGAAACTGTATTCATTTAAACACTGCCTGGCCCATTAGTTCTAGCCTCTTATAGGCTAACTCTCACATCTTGATTAACCCATTTCTAATAATCTGTGTACCACCACGAAGTGGTGGCTTATTGGGAAGATTTTAACCTTCGTCCATCTTGGGCCAGAGCTCATGGAGTTTGCCTCACTGCCTTCTTCCCAGCATTCTGTTCGGTCTACTCCACCTATCTAAATTCTGCCCTATCAAAAAGCCAATGCAGTTTCTTTATTAACCAATGAAAGTAACAAATAGACAGAAGACCCTCCTACATCACTCCTCTTCTTGTCTCTTGAGGCCATTGTTCTCCTGTGGTCACATGCATTGCCCTAAGTCCACTGTTCACAGTGTGGCTGCTCCGAAGCTTTCTGCTCATGGCCCTCATTGGGTCATTGCTGAGGCTTTAGATTTTCACTGGCTTCTTAAGGTTCTATTTCTCCCCCACACTTTCCCCTAAATTCTGGCAGCTTACACCTCTCCTCTTTCCCTGTATTTATACATATGTAGTGTCTCATTGTTTATATGTTTATATGTTTTATTTGAATTATTAGTTACAATGGTTTTTTTGTTGTTGTTATATATTTAACTACTAAAAAAATCCTTGGTCACCATTTTTTTTCACTCAAGACCAAGATTTTTTTTTAAATATTTTTTTTATTATGGATATAACATTCTGTTTGCATATATGCCTACAGGCTAGAAGAGGACACCAAACCTCATTACACATGTGAGCCACCATGTGGTTGCTGGGAATCAAACTCCGGTCCTTTGGAAGAGCACTCAATGCTCTTAACCTCTTAGCCATCTCTCCAGCCCGACCAAGATATTATTTTTCTTTTTTTTTTTTTTCTGTGTGTTTTGTTTTGTTTTAAGACAGGATTTCTTTGTATAGCTATGGCTGTCTTGGAACTTTGTAAACCAGGCTGGCCTTGAACTCACAGAGATCTGCCTGCCTGTTTCCCAAGTGCTGGAATTAAAGTCTTACACTACCACCATCCTGCTAACCAAGTTATTTTCAAATACTAGTGGAGGGGGCCTGAGAAGGTACTTTCTGCTCCATTGACGCACCATTGGTGCCCCAAGGATGAATGCCAGAGGCTGGGGTGACACCCCCAACTTAATATTAATATGGTGAGTGCATGTGTCCGGTGTGTGTGTGTGTGTGTGTGTGTGTGTGTGTGTGTATGTGTGTGTGTATGTATATGTGGGGATATATGCATGTGGGGGCCATGTGTATGGTAGGTGGGATATGTGAGATTTTCTACACCAAACACAGACTGTGGAGCACTGTCCCCATCCCCCCATCCCGTAGCTTTGTCCTCTGTACAGTTCTTAAAATCAGCACTCGTCTCTCTGCCATTGTATTATATGGGGCTCAAAAGAATTCTTTTCCTGTGGCCAAGATGCTCAAGCGTGCAAGCCACCTGCTGATTCTTCAGCACCTTATCTTACTACTGGAATACACACTCAAGGTTGTGTTAGACTGTAGAACCTTAAGGATTTTATCTCTTGAGTGCTGAGGACAATTCTGGCATGGCAAGTGTCAATTACATGTTTGCTGAGTGAGTCAGTGAGTGTCAGAGGCTTTCTCGTCACAGTCAAGCTTCAGATAGAGCCAGCATTAGGAGGGGAAGATACAGGATGGGGAGCTTCTGTCGGCCCCACAGCTTGGCCTGGGATAACTGGGCACCACACTTTCACCCAGGCCCTAAGACCAAAGATGGGGAGACTGCAAGGATGGGATGAAGCTGACTCCACCCAACCCTGGGACATTTGCCAGCCTCAGTCTCAGCCTCAGCTCAGGTTCACCGCCTGGTTTCCGGTGTCAGTCTAGGTGAGGGTCAGTGGGCATCATCTCTCTGCTGGGCCCAGCTGCTCAGAAGGAAGAAAGCAGATGTGCCAAGGGACCATTATTCTGGCTGGGATCTTGAATGAGTCACTTACCCACTTGGAGCAGGACTAGACTTTGTGAGGACTGGATGAGCTGCTGCTTGTAGCGCTTGGGGGTCTGAACGGCCTTTATACGTGTGCCGAGCAATCCACATATTGCCTTCGTGAATACTCACTTACTCCTCTCTGGGAGTATCCCACACGGCCAAATGCATGTCTGCCTTGTCACCTGTGTGCTGAGTGCTCGCCGACAGGCAGGTGGATGAGGATGAGGACAGCAGACAGCACTGGTTCTCAGCGTGGCAGGATGCTCCTGGTAGATACATCTAAAAGTGAAAATGGTAGAGGAAGCAGGGCCAAGGTGGTGGTAGTGTTAGGAAATGTTATTTTAAGATGTGTTGAATTCTATGCCATGGAATATTTGTTTAATGATGGAAAGCTGTGTTGCATTCTTTTAAATTTTTTAATTAATTAAATTTTTTTTTTGGCTTGGAAAATTCCTACTTTAAACATACAAGGTTACATTTATCCAAGTCAAAGTAGATGAGAGAATCCATTCATGGTCTCTAATCTAGAACAAATGTATTGCATTCTTTTATGTTGTATTTGTTTAACTTTGTGAAGCTGTGTTACTTTGCCTGTCTAAAACACCCAATTGGTCTAATAAAGAGCTGAACAGCCAACAGCAGAGGCAGGAGAAGGGATAGGCGGGGCTGACAGGCAGAGAGAATAAATAGGAGAAATCTATCTTCTTTAAGGTAGAGGAGCAAGAGGAGAAGGAATGGAGGACTCCAGGGCCTAGCCACCAGCAAGCCACAGAATAAGAAGTAAAGAAAGGTATACAGCATAGAGAAAGAGAGCCGGGCGGTGGTGGCACACGCCTTTAATCCCAGCACTTGGGAGGCAGAGACAGGTGGATCTCTGTGAGTTCGAGACCAGCTTGGTCTGTAAGAGTTAGTTCCAGGACAGCCAGGGCTGTTACACAGAGAAACCCTGTCTCACAAACCAACCAACCAACCAACCAACCAACCAACCAACCAACCAACCAACAACAAAAAAGAATAGAGAACGATAAAAGCCCAGAGGCAAAAGGTAGATGGGATAATTTAAGAAAAGCTGGCTACAAATAAGCCACCCTGAGGTCGGGAATTCATAAGAAAGAGAAAGACTCCATATGTTTATTTGGAAGCTGGGTGGTGGCCCCCAAACAGCGAAGAGTGAAAAACAACCAACTGCACGGTAGTAATTAGGAAAGGTGGCAGAGGCCCTCCCCAGGGAAGGTGGTACTTGAGCAAAGTTTTGAGAGTTAAGAAGCCCCTGTGTGTGTAACTATCGGAGTTGGGGAGGTGCTTCAACAGTTGAGAGCATGGCTGCTCCTCCGGATGACTGAGGTTCAGTTCCCAGCACTCACGTGGCAGCTCACAACTGTCTGTAACTCCAGTTTCAAGGGATTCAGTGTCCTCTTTTGGCTTCCATGGGTGCTAGGCATACACGTGGTGCACAGATGTACATTCAAGCAAAAATACTCATGCATAAAATTAAAAATAAATAAAAATTTAAAAAGAAACATATGTATAAAAAAATCCCTTAGATTGTATGCTTAATGTCAGAGGCCAAAGGACGGTAGGTAGGCACTTATGTGGGCTATACCACTGGGCAAAATCTTCCCAGATGACTATTAACAACACCATGGGAGGGAGCAGCAAGGGAAGAGAGTGGTAAGGGAGTAATGGAGGAAGACAGCACCTGGGAAGGCATGAGGAGTATGAGAGAGCCTGACTCCAGGATCTCTCAGAGATATTCAGGGTGCCAGGCCGGTAGAACCTGACCGCAAACCTGGGTAGAAGGGCCAACATGTGAGAGTTCAGCAAGTCGTAGGCACACGCCTATACTCCTAAACCAGGTGTGGCAGTGCATGCCAATCATCCTAGCACTCCAGAGGATCAGGAATTTGAGACCAGCCTCAGCTACATAGCAACTTTGGGCCAGCCTATGCTACGTGAGACCCTGTTTCAAAAAGCCCAAACAGAAAACCAACAAACTTCCCCAGAGATTCAAAATTATTTCCCCTTCTGCTTACCCCTCATCCTCACGGGGACACTGGCCTATCTCATGTCTGATCACACTGATGGCACTTAGAGTCGGAGTGAGCCGACCGTGGATACAGATCTTTAATCCTACATAGATACTGGGGCAAAGGTTACTGTTAGTCACAAACTGGGAGCAGAGTGGAGAGGAGGAAGTGTACAAAGCAGGGATGAAGCGAGAGGGCCGGGGAGGCAAGGGCCCGTGAGAGACAGCCCTCTGGACCTGTTTCATTTCCTTCACTGGGGCCTGGGTTCTTTGAAGTCACTCTTCATATAGGCTGGCTCACGCGGCTTTTGTTTTGATAAGTGAATGGCGAGGTGGACTGATTTCTGTAAGTCTGTTCTGTTCCCACTAATGCATTCTTGTACAAGATGCTTCTTAGCAGGCTCTTGGCTTCACGACACTTGCTTTTTCCTGTCCTTCACCTTCCAAACAGTGGCCTGCACACCGCTGATGTCTTACAAATGAACGCTGGTACAACTGGGAGTGCTCATTCCATTTGCATGGGCTCACACCAAGGAAGGCTGTTCCAAGGAGACGGGAAACTTCAGTAGGAGCTAACCTTGGGCCAAGGAAACTTGAAACGATCCCTAGGAAAATTCTATGGCTCATTCCCTCTGCTTTGAAACAGTTCGGGTCTGTGTGCGTGATAAAGCGTGTTGTTTAGCGGGGCGACTTCTGAGTTTAGGCTTCAGGCTTCTTCCCAAATACTTCCTGGGAAAGGAGACATATTTTGGGGGTGTGAACAATTCCAGGTGATCTACCCATGGCTCTTTGCTTTCTTCGCTTCCTACCAGATCCATCTGTGTTTCAAGAGAACGGTGGACATCTAGCGAGATCTGCTGTATGGGAGTGATTAGGAGCTCTGAGCTGCTCCCCTTTTCTGTCCCCAAGGATGGTTCCAGATACTGTGCCGTATAAATATTTTAGACACCATGGAAAAGGGGACTCTTAATTAAGAGAGCACCGTGAAAGGTACACTGGGAGAGTTCCCTGACAAAATCTTTACTTCTCAGATTTCTCTGGGTCTCTCCAGCCTGTGAGAACAAATGGGGTCAGGCTAACAGCTGTTAATCTAAAACTCGCCAGCTCGTTCAGACTTGAGCCATGGGAAAAGACCACTGCACCACATGGGTGGAGTTCTGGGGGCACAGGGAAGGCTGGGTGGGTCCCAGAGGTCCCTTGAAAAAGTCATAAACAAATCCAGAGTTCTGAACTTAGGCAGGGAACTGTCTCTCTAGCCCCTGGCTTGGCATCTTACCCCGGTTCCTGTTTGCTATAACAGAGTACCTGAGACTGATAATTTGTAAACAAAAACTTTTTTTTTTTTTTGTCTCCTGGTCTGAGGTTGAGTGGCTACATCCAGGTGACCAAAAGTGGAAGGATAAACAGGCCATTCAAAGAAACAACCGGGGCACCCACTCTTCATCACTGTGACCCTAATGCCTGGCCCAAGCAGCCTTAGGAAGGAGTGATCTGGGGCAAGGAAGCTTGGCAGTGAGGATCTGTGACAAAGACAATTCTGCAGCTCCTCTAAGACAGGAAGCAGATAGAAAATAGACAGGGTTGTCGCCTTCTAAGGCACTCAATGTCCTACTTCCGGCAGCTAGTCCCTACCTTCAGACTTCCTCAAAACAGCACCCTCAGAGGAGACCAAAGGTTCAAAATAGGAGCCCATGAGCAGCACTAACTCCTGCCTTATAGGAAGCACTGTGAAGGCTACACCCACTGAGGACAAGAACTCAGCCCTGAAAGACAGGAGTCCTTTGGGTGGGACGTCCTGGAAGAAATGCAGCCAGCTTCAGAGGGCAGAGCATGTCTAGCAGGGGAGTCACTGTGGCCACTGCACACTCCACCTTCCCCTTCCTGGGAAATATCAAGCCAGATGGTGGCCTGTTGTCCCTTCAGCCTTCCTCAGCAGGAGAGTCCACAAAGCGAGGCTCTGTGGGGTCTCTGACCATTCAACCTCTTCTGCCAGCTAAGGCTCTGTTTCTGGGCCCAACTTCTTTTGTTCTTTTCTTAGCGTGAGAATAATCCCCCAGAGGGGGCCCTTTTCATCTCTCAAAAGGATTTTTAGTCAGCTTCCCCTGCCGGAGGCTCGCCCAGATGTGACTGGGTCCTCAGGGTAGGCCTTGTTTCCACTTCCTCATTTCTCTGTAATGCACTGTATCTCCTTGAAGATTTATGTCCAATATAAAGTGGTGGTAGTGGTGGTGGTGATGATGGTGTTTGGTGGTGGTGATGGTGGTGGTGTTTGGTGGTGGTGATGGTGGTGATGTTTGGTGGTGGTGGTGGTGGTGGTGGTGTTTGGTGGTGGTGATGGTGGTGGTGTTTGGTGGTGGTGGTGGTGGTAAAATTCAATGTGTGTTTCCTATTGAGAAACAATACCTCCAGACCAGATGCATCATCTCTGTCTCTCTGGGAGGATGGCAGACCGTTCTTCTCTTCTGTGGCTTCAATATGGAAGAAAGACTATTAGAACAAGGTTTTCAGTGAACCTCGTTTCAGATATCTACTCAACTGTTTTTGCTGAGGTGCTTTGTAAAGGTCTCTCTGTGGAGCACAGGATGGTCTCAAATTCAGTCTTGTCCCAATCCACCGAGCACTGGGATTGTTCTTGTATGCCGCCAGGCCTGGCAGATTTGGATTTAAACAGGGCCAAGGATCAGTACTTCCAGCATTAGGAGTGTCCCCCTAACTGGAGGGAAGCTAAATGATTGGTTATAAGGTGGCCACTTGACTCAGTGGGATCCTAGCGGTACTTACAGCCTTCTGGAATAGCAAAGCCAGAGCCCTGCTGGTAGGAGTCATGGCTAACCTTTGTCCCGTTTCTGAGGTCATGGAAGGCCAGGTTAGAAGGGATAAAAGAACCCTCGGAGAAGGCTTCCTGGAGATTTACTCAGTTCTCCCTGGGGTTCTAACCTGAGAAACGCCCATATCCTTTGAGTCCATTCCACCTGGGGTCCTGGTACCTGGGAAGGAAAGCCGCTTACCTAGTACACAGCCATGGCTCCATACAGAGAAATTCGTGGAGCAGGTTTGTGTTTATAGCTTAAGGAGAAAGAACTAGATGCATTTATCCATTTTTTCACACTAGAAAAAACTGATGAGTAGATTTCTTGTTCAGTACAGTGGGGCCGTTTCCAGCACCACCCCACAGCTGCGCTTTGGGTTCAGCAAATTTGCGGCTGGTCTGGGAAAGGATCGCCGTTTATAACATTGTTTCTATGGGAGACACATTCCAAGATCCAAACAATGAGTTTAGTAGAGAATATCTGGCTTCCAGGCAGACGGGATGCGCTGGTTGGCATGGCATATTGGGTTTGGCTTCCCTTTCTTTAACTGTTAGGTTATCGTTCCCTTCCTCTTTGGCTTGGGGATCCACTGCAAGGTCGGGGATGTATAGACAGAATTTTGGTGGGAGGTTATAGAATCCGCAGCTGGGTGCTTCCTTTTATGCACTAGGTTCTCCAGAGGTCTAAAGATGGAGAAGAGGAGGAGGCGGGGGATGGACAAAGAAACTTGACTTCCTTCACATTACTGTCACGTCTGCCGGCCTGTGAAGTCGAAGGGGCCCACTTACCCTTTAGCGCTCAAGCCCTTTGGTAACGGAGGCCGGGTGTTAGAAAAGAAACACCACCCCACCCCGCTAACTGCACATCCTCTGCTAGGAAATCTGCATTCTCTAGGCGGGCTGCTCCCTGGAACTGTCACTGTGCCAGGCGAGCCTTAGGGTCTGGGCCAAATCTCCACGCTGCTTGCAGAGGGCAGGCTCAATAGGGTGAGAGGAGCCACCTTATCCTCTTCACCCTGGCTTCCCGCCCCCTCCTCATCCACTCCAACCCGTCCGGAAGAAACGCGGGCAGCCCGCGCGAGCTGGGGGAGCGGAGAGCTGGGGGGGGGGGGCGAGAAGTCACAGCATTGTCTGTCTTGTTGGGAGGGGAGAAGCTCCACCCCCTAGAGGGGGAGGGAGAGGAGGGAAGAAAGGCGAGAGAAGAGGGGTGGGTAGAGGAGAGCTACAAGGGTGACGGGTGGGTTGGTCAGGGATCGGCAGATAAAGGCAGAGCTCGGGGAGGCGGGGCGGAGGGGCCAGGAGGGCGGGACGCCCGCCCCCAGCCGCGCTGTCGCCGCCCAGCCCGGCCCAAGCAAGCCGGTCTCGCGGATCGCTGGCCAAGCACTCTGGAGCACCCCCCACCCCCGCAGCGGCGCCCCCACTTTCCAACCCCTGCGGCGCGCGCGGATGCAGCTGGTCCGGGACGCAGGCAAGACACAGGGCGCGGGGCGCGAGGAGCCGGGTACTGGAGCGGGATGCAGACGCAAGGTGCGGGCGCCGGTGGTCCTGCCCCCACCTCCCACTACCCATCCCAAAGTTTTCCCACAGAGGCCTTTGGCCCGGCCCCTGAGTCTCTCTTGCCCCCGGCTCGCCAACCGTCCCCCTGAGCCACAAGGTGCTGTCCCATGAGTAGTGCAGGCGGGCGCCCCAGCCCACTCGTTTTCCCCGGGTAGAAAGTTGTGGCTTAGAGTTCATTCTGCCGCTCTAACCCCTTGAGGTTTTTCCAGCGGTGGACCCCTGATGCAATGGCAGGGAAGTGTCCCCCTCCCCGAACTCCCTAGCGAAGTGAAGCGGGATAGCAGGTGCAGGCCTGGGTAGCTTAGGGGAGGTTCGGACTGTTGTGCGCCCCCTGGCTCCCGGGGCGGGGGTCGTGTCGTCGGCCCCGGACGAGCCCTGCCCGCCTTGGCCTTCAGAGTTTCAGGGCACGCAGTGCTTAGGCGCACTTCCCGCTACCGAGTTTCGTGACCCCTCCTGAGGTCGCTGGAGGCCGGGCTAGGCAGGTGCTTTCAAAAGGCGGCCCGGCCACTTGAGCGTCTACAGTGCTTACTCTGCACCCGGCTCTACCCGAGAGCGTGCTGGAGACAGCGGAGTGGTGGTGTCCGGACAGGGACAGCTCTGGACCGGCCACAGCAGTCCTGTGCTTCAGTGGCAAGCTCAGCGCCAGGCTTCACAACGCTGCTCTCGCTTTAGTCCCAAGCGTCCAGAAACCAGGGGGTTAGAAACACTTCGCCCTGAGAACAGAGGCAAGGGTTACGGTAAGCGCTCCCCCCACCCCCACCCCGAGGAAGATTCCTGCGTGAGGAAGCGGTGGACAAATGATAACTAGTCAGAGCGGGCTCTGCCCCTGCGGTATTGATCCTGGGGCGGGGTGGGGGGGGGCGGGAAGAGAAAGAAAAAGAATTAGAATCACAGTTCACAGTTCTTATAAACAGCCTTCAGATTCAGCCAGGGGATTTTTTTTTTTTTTTTTGGAAGAGCACGTGAACGAGGAGTCTGAGGTTAATTTGTCATACTTTCAATCCGCATTTGTTAAGGGGAAACTTTTCTACAGGTGGTCTGAGGGTTAAAGAAACCAAGCTATACTGAGTTTGAGAAGAATGCCCCCCTTCCCTCCCTTGTCCCCTTCCTTGCTTTCTGTCCTAGGGGACTAACTGTGGTGTCTTCCTGAGCGGTGCCCATTTGCGCTCAGAGGCCCTAGAGTAGGGCTGTCGAGTGTGGGCATGTGGACAGTTTTCTCCTTTGGGCAAAAACCCGATTCTTGGGACCTGCTACCGTCTAGTGGGTCTCAGGAAGGTAGAGGGGAGCATGTAATGATGGCTGAGCTTGGAGAGATGACCTTAGTCTGCAAATAAGCATGCTTCTTGCCCTGTAGAGGAAACTGTGGGAAATCCACCTGGCCACTGAGGGATATGGACTGGTAGCATTTGGGATTGCCTGTGCTGGGGGTTATGGGAAGCCACACCCATTCCTTCGTTGCCGAATAGAAGAGTGCGGGGGGGGGGCAACAAAATATGGGGTTCCAATGCAAATGATGAGGGAGTAGCCTTGAGAAACCCAGCTGGAAGACCAGGGGATCCAAGATCCCACACCCACATCTGTGGGGTGGACCAGGTTGGTCAGCGCATGCTCTGAACTTGCACCTGTGTTTTCTGCAGCCAGCATTATTCTGACTTTGCCCAGGGCGGTGTCCCAGAGCTCCTGACCTCCACAGCACACCTCCCTCCATCTCAGTGTGACTTCTCTTTAGAGGTGCCCGCTTTGTTTCCGTTTTGTGGTATTTTAGGGGGAGGGCAGTAGATGCCACACCTTGTTTTCAGTTTCCTTCCTCATTCTGATGTTTGGGTTCATCTGCAGCGTCTCAGAGGCCCCCTGATTTCTCTTTGACTTCTTTGCTGATGCCTCAGAGCCAGGCTCCTTGTCTGGCACTGTGTGCAAGTTACTTAGAGACGGCTAAAGATCCTGGCTAGAGGTGCCGAGGGTCGGTACTTTGACTTCTCTACTTCTCATTTGGGCTGGACTCTGGGACTAGCCTGAAAGGAGACCCGCTGTCCAATCACAAAAGAACCTGAGCTGATTGCTGCCTTTAGTCCTCTTTGGGATTCTTAGGCAGGAAGTGCCCTCCCAGCTTGGGGGAGATGGCAGTGGATAGTGCAGACTGTGGCTGCCAGAGTCCTAAGGAAAGGCTGAGAGGGACTGGGGTGGGGGTATTCCTAAGAACAGCCTTAGGGCCTGCCCAAGCTTTCTCTCCTCTCCTCAGGTGAAAAACTGCCCAAGTCTTGTCGTGTGCTTGGAACGAAAGATGTCCTGCCTCTGGTCTCAAGTCTTAGCTGCTGAGAGCTGCCCTAGCTGTGTTTATAATGCCAAGGCAGTATCCTTCATGCCGCTTCCCACTACGGACGTCCTGACGTCCTTCACAGTGCGCTCCATTTATTTACCCCAATGACACACTGTCACCTATAAACACCTCCCTGCCTCCCAGAAGTTTTATTTTGTTTCTTTCTTTTGTGTTGTATTTTGTTTCTCTCTGTAGCACTGGCTGTCTTGGAAACTCACTGTGTAGACCAGGGTGGCCTTGAACTCACTGACATCCTCCTACCTCTGTCTCCCGAGTGCTGGGACTAAAGGCTAAAGTCATGTGCCACCACTGCCCAGCTAACTCCTAGAAGAATCTTTTAAAGTCCTCAAGGCAGGGTAAGCTCCCCACTTAAGCCTGTGACTGCCAGTTTGCATATCCACAGAGGACATGGCTGTGGTCTTAGTGGGTGGAGCAGTAGGTGCAATAAACATGGACATGCTTAGGTTCCATCCAGTGGGCCACGGCTGGTCATCCCTGGATAAAGACACCAGCACCTGTAAGCACAGCTCGATGCAGCTGCTCAGGCTAGTAGTGTGGGCTGCTGGGAACGCCTGCTCAAACCAACTGTGGCTAAACCAGAGAGTGAAGGCCGTTTGGCTGACTCTAACGACTTCCAGAACTGAACAACTGACAGAAAGATACTCTGTGCTTTCTTTGGCTGTGTCAACCCAAAGTGATTGACAGAACACGCATAGTCCATCACTGTGTGGTTTTACCAGTGGTTGGCACTCAGCCGAGTTGGCTTAGTTAACTGCTCCGTTTTATGGGTATAATGGGTTGGGAGTTTGTCTTCCTTCCTGTCACCTTTTAGCTGTAGGGTATGGGCCATGTAGATCTGGTCAGTGTCCTCCTTTTGTGTCATTGGCTGGTTTGTTCTCCCACCAGTGACTGATGGGAGAAGCTATAGAAATGACCTCAGTTTTCTCACTCTGATGGGACTACCTTGGGACGTGCCCTGTGCTGTGTCTAGGGTTCCTTCTTGGGACACTTTCAAACAACTCACAATCTCTCTCTCTCTCTCTCTCTCTCTCTCTCTCTCTCTCTCTCTCTCTCTCTCTCTCTCTGACTTATTTTTATTCTGTGAGTACCTGCATGTATGGATTGCACCATGTGACGCTTGGTGCCCACAGAGGTCAGATAAGGGCATTGGTTTTCCTGAAACTGGGGTTACACATGGTTGTGAATTTCCATGTAGATGGTAGAAATCGAACCTGGCCTAGAGAGCAGCCAGTGCTCTTAACCACTGGGCTGTCCATCGCTCTATTTCCCCCTTCTTGGCTTACATACCCATGCCCCTGGCACTTGAACTTGAATTCTTGCCTCTGCTTCTGGGGGAAATCCACCTAAAACAGACTTTGGTTTTAGTTTAAAATTCATTTAAAGCCTTGTGATCCCCAATCATAAGATGGAAATTCTAATAACTATCCCCTAGTGATATTCTGAAGACAGGAAAATGTCACCTACTGTCAGAAAAGAGCCTGGCACACAGCAAGCGTTCAGGAAAACGTTTTCTAGTTCTTTGATTCATAAGCAGGAGGCGGTGCTGGATCTGAGAGCATTGTGATGGTGGAGCATGGGGAACTAGGGTTAGAAAGAGAAGCTGTTTGGTGAGAAATGGAGGTCCACAGCTTGGGCATAGCTCGGTTGTGACCAGTGATACATTGTAGCATTGGAATGGCTAGTTGTCAGAAGTGGGGCATGGGAAAGCCTTGCTTTGGGCACTCACCTGTTTCAGCAGAATAGCTTCTCATGGCTGGCTTTTAGCCATCAGTGTGGTGCCATTGAACACTAAGTTGGCAAGACACGAGTTGTGTGAACCCTTTGGCCACAACTGAGCTGGGATATACCCCAGTGATCTCACGTTCAATCCTCCTACACACAGAGAGGATCATGACTGTCCTGGGTGTCCAAAATTCGCTCTGACTTGTTTGAATCACCATGTGAGACAGCTCTAGGGCCCTACGATGGTTACTGAGACATTTATGCCAAGTCTTTCTGGGCCTCACTTCCTCATCTCAAAGGCAAGGGATTAGGTGGTTTCATGTGTCCCTTCTAGCCCCTGGTTCCTTTAGGAAGGGTCTATTGCATTTTAAGAAAATGTTTAAACATCTACTCAAGACCAAAGTCTTGAGCAACAAAATGGTTTGCAAAAGCATTTGTACATCCTCGTGGGCGTGCATCCCTGGGCACCCTCAAGGGGTGTTAGGGTCTCCTGCTGGATAAGAAGTTCAGTGGACATTGACCCAGGATAACCCTCTCTGCCTTTCATGGCCCATGCAAGATTCAAGGACAGAGAAGGCCTGGGAGGGGAGGTAAACATGCCCTCTGTGGAAGACAGTCTAACTTCCTGAGCACTGTGCAGTTTCTAAGAAGCCACGTGGAGAGCAAAGTTTCTGTAAGACAATTTTTATCTTTTGCATCCTTGAAGTAGCTTACTCTTCTCTGCTCACCGGACAGTCTTCCAATGGGAGAGAGCCCCTGACTGGGCATGCCACCAAGGATATAATTGAACAAGTGCTTGGGGACATCCCTTGAGTCATTGTTTACGATGCCTACAATCCCGAGTTAGTTAATTATGGTATGGAATGTCATGTGGCTTCAAAAGTAAGGGTTACGGATGTGCACCTGTAAACATGGACAGATGCTATGTATTTCTAAGAAGGAAGCTACCAGGCAGGGTACCACTTTTGTGAAACATCCCCTTTAGGTTTATGTCTGCAAGGATGGATGGCAATGCACTGATGGCAGGTCTCTCTACGTGGCAGAATTTGGGGAGCTCTTGATTTCCAATCTTCTTTTTTTTATGTGTAATAACTTTACATTATCCCTTTGATGTTTTTTTTTATTAAATATTTATTTATTATGTATACAATATTCTGTCTGTGTGTATGCCTGCAGGCCAGAAGAGGGCACCAGACCCCTCTACAGATGGTTGTGAGCCACCATGTGGTTGCTGGGAATTGAACTCAGGACCTTTGGAAGAGCAGGCAATGCTCTTAATCTCTGAGCCATCTCTCCAGCCCCCTTTGATGTTTTTTATGTGTAAATTTACTGTCAGCAAATCCATGTGTAATCTTGTAGGATCACTGTCACTAAATATTCCAGAATATTTGTCTCTCTAAATAGATGCTGTACCCCTTAAATAGTCATGCCTACTCCCTGCTCTCCCCGTCCCTGATTATTGCTGTTCTACAGGTTGTCCACGAATTTGCCTATTTTAGGTAGCCCCTATATAAATGGGATCATTCAATATTTGTCCTTTTATGGCTACTAAACTTCCTGCTTATCCCTATTTTTAAAAAAAATAGGAAATAAAAAAAAAGGAAATAAAAGTGCTTTCTTTTATATTATTTGAAAAATACTTTGGACAAAACTGAAAGCAATAAAATCTGGAAAACAGTTCTTTAAAAACCAATGTTAAGTAAGGGAAATATATATTTTAAAATTTTATCTAGATTAAAAAAAAGCACTCTCCATATTAACAAGCAAAATGTGTATGCTGTTTGTATAATAGTGAGGAAAGCCCTGGGAGAGAGGTGTGGTATTTGGTGTCTGTGGTTTGTTTCATGCAGAGCTGACCTGGGACAGGTGTCACACTCCCACCCCATCTCAGCCTAGAAGGGTGGAGGTAGATGATTGGAGCTGAGGTGTACAGCCCTGCTGGTGGGAGCTGAGCATAGCTGGATTTGATGGTTGCTAGCTGCTGTGTCTCAAACCCCTTCTGCTGAACCGTCTCACACCAGGATCATCTGTGTGGGTGGTGATTGGGAAGTTGGGTCAGTCAGTAGCTGTCATCTGCTGAGTGAGATTCACTGTTGGGGTTGTTGAGACCAGCTTCATTAAATATGGACTCCCGGCTTTTCTATTTTAAGCATTTGTGTGTGTGTGTCCCAAACCCTGTGGCTGACCTGGACTTGCTGAATGCCCCTCATGGAGACCATGAGTATGCCTGTTGATGCTTTGATCACAACATGGCCTGGGGCACAAGGGGACTCTAGTTGGTGGGGTCCACGAAGCTTCAGGTATTCTGAGGAATTAAGTAATAGCTGAAAGTATGGGTACCCTCTTTACGAAGTCCTGTGCAGGATGACCTTGACCATGGGGCCATTCGGGTGAGAATCGCTGTGCTGCCCCCGGGAGGGACCGCTGTGGTATAGGGGCAGGTCCAGCAAACGTGTGTGTACTTTGAACTGGAGCTGAGGTGAAGGTAGATAGGAGGATGTGGTGCCCAGGGCTGGGAAGCCAGGTCTTGTGGCTCTATTCAGGTACTGCAGGGTCACTGAATGGGTCAGGATGCTTTTCTAGGAGGCCATGATCTAGGATGAAAGCCTTGAGATTCTTGCTAAGGGAGGTCTTGTTGGGTCCATGAGCCTTCACTGTATTGACCAAAGGTGGGTCTGGGAAGCTTCGTAGGAAGTCTCTGTACCTGGTTCTGCCTTTTTATCTGCCCGGTGGGAAACTCCCTTTAGATCCCAGGCACTGGGGACTGTGAAGCCGATTCTATACAAACCGCCACTGAGGACTTTGAAGAGTCTCTGTGTCTCATGGTGCTGATTTCCTTGTAGGGCTGGTCCACCCATGACGGGGCAGGCAGAGCAGGTGTGACTGTGCTGCTGTGGAGGATTTCCCACGGGATGCTGTGGAAACCCCAGAGATCAGCTGTATGACCTGAGTTTTCCTGTGTTCATGGTTGGTCATTATGTTTAAGAGGTGGCTGAAATACCCTGTTAGGGCTGTCTGCCTGGAGGCCTTTTCCTCTAGTCCAGGGGACCTGTGGGCTCTGGAGATAAAGGGAGTCAGCCATCCTGGCTTTTGATTTTCAACCCTTTTGACTTTCAAGGTGAGAAGTGGAGGAAACCCCGAGATTTGAGTATACAAAGTTCAGATTCTCAGCTTATAGCACCAAAAAAGGAAGCCATGTGGGGTTCCCTTCAGGAAGGGGATGTGAAGTCAGAGGTGAGTCTCAGTATGGCCAGAGACTTGGAAACCACGCTGTAAACAGGACGTTTGGCCCTCACAGAAACCTATCATGGGAGGAAACCAGAGGCGGCCCTTCCTTACCTGCTGGGGTCAGTTGGTAGGTCTGCTGAGCTGGAGGGCCAGCCTGACGATGGGCAGGGAGGGCCAAACACTGGACCAGAAGGAAGTTCAATTGGCCTTCTAGGGAAGACATCTAAACTACCCTATAAAATAGTCCTTGCTTTTGAGACACGCAGGGTGAGAGTGTCTCCTCTTGTTCACTCCGCTGGGGTCAATGTTGTCTCCCCAGCACCCTCTGACCACTTTGAGGCAAACCAATCCCAGGAAATTTCTGTCATGGTTGAGTGTTAGTTCACAGTGGGGGCTGAAATACGTACACTGGGGCAGGGCCCCTCTGCATGGTGACAGAGGGGCTCCATGGACTTGTGGCTAAGTTCTTCCCTCCTGGGTCTGTATATAATGGGGTGCAGGGGGCGGTGAGGACCAGCATCCTAAGACTCTGTTCCTCTTGAGCCAGTCTGAGTTTTTTCATCTACCTCGTCTTATAGTGGGTGACACAGCTTCCTTATTCCAAAGTGGTCTTGCTCCTTGGAAGGGGAC
This sequence comes from Alexandromys fortis, assembly GCF_014885135.2. Taxonomy (NCBI): domain Eukaryota; kingdom Metazoa; phylum Chordata; class Mammalia; order Rodentia; family Cricetidae; genus Alexandromys; species Alexandromys fortis. The sequence continues at coordinate 7,496,430 of NW_026067902.1, forward strand.
CTGCTGAGCAGAGAGGCCAAGACGCAGGGGCCCTTGCTTCTGTCCTCACCTAGGGCTCAGGCACTGGATCAGACCCTTTTCATCCAATCGCGGTCCAATCCAGCTGTTGATCCTTCAGGCATACCTGTGTAGGGAGGTCTCCGTGCTCAAAGGGATGGATAGGGTTTAGAGCATTATTGGGGCCTGGCACCCACAGAGGGCGTGGAAGCAGGCACAGGTCTCCCAGACCGTGCCCCTCATCTCCAAGCCACGTGATATGCTTTACAGCCAGCCTGCGAGTGTAAGCACTTCCCTGAGTGCTGTGAGCTGCCCTGCAAACTAGCCAGACGGGAGCGGGGGTTGTGGATCCTGACTGGTCGCCACCCAGCTGGTCAGAAGCACAGCTTCCAGCCTGGGTCTTGTGACAGACATATGAAGGGAGGGCATGGCTTAGGGCATTGAGTTCCTAACCTATGAGACCTGATGCTGCCTCCAAGATAGCTAATGGCAGGACTTAGCTGGCTTAGGGGGCACTAGATGTTCAGAACCGATTGCTACTTGCTGGTGGGAGAAATCCCTTTATTGTATTGAATTCTGTATTATACAATATTGTATTGTATTCTGTATTGAATGTGGTGTGGCAAGGGAAAACGCTGACACATAGTACCCTAGATACCCCCTTCCCCATGCATACACCCATACATACACACCACACACAGCTCCCTTACCCTCATTCCACACCCCATAACACCCCACACACGCACACTGCCATGTCTGTCTTTACACACACCCTCTCTTAAACACCTATACCCGTACAGAGTTTTTACTTCCTTCCGTGCCTTTTTTTAGTGTGCACCGTGGCCTTTGTTTCCTCATAAGAGATGAAGGGCCTCTGAGTTTCCTTCTATAAACATCCACTGAGAAAGACAAATCCTTTCGGATGCCCAAGGGATGTCCCTCTGTAAACAGGCTGCTCTCCTGGCCAGGCCGACTGTCTAGGTGTCTCAGGGTGGCTCCCTCCCGTCACTCGCTTGGCCAGCCCCAGCCGATGTGGAGCAGGAAGCAGGTGCTTGGGGCCATTGCCTCCGAGTCACTTCCTGAAATGTTCTGCAGTAGCTGGGCTGGGGGAATTCAGACCTGAATGTTCAGGGCCTGAGTGAGAGGCCCGGGTGTTGTGGATGGAACTGGGCTTTGCCGCCCCCTCTGGTAGGGGAATCCCAGCCCAGCCCCTTGTGGCGGCTCAGTTCTGCATCTGCCCAGGGGTCCGTGGGAGTGAGGTGGCTTGGATGGGGACCCGGGCCTTTGCTAGTAGTGGAGGCTTATTTCTGAGAGTAGGGGTGAGGGTGAGGGACAGAATGTGGGGTTTGTGATAAAGAAAAGTGGTTTATTCTCTGGACAGTTGCTTTGACTGAGGATCCATGACTGGGATTGCCAGGCCCGAGGTCCTGGACAAGGATCTCTATGCTCTGCCCTGGGCCTGGCTCTTATGGGTCTGCCTTTCCTCCAGTCGGTTTGCTGGACCACTTCCCTTACCCCAAGACTCCCAGCCTCTGTTGACTGGTGCCAGATTCAGCCTGCATTGTTTCACTTGCTAAGACCATCTCAGCTAGTCCTGCACTAGGAAGCCTGGACTCTGTGTGACCCGAGACAGTCCTCGAACCTTGGACCTTCCATTCTTCTCTGGTGTGTGTGGGTCAACACATTTTCCTTATAGTCAGAATCTCGCGTTGTCTCCCACCTCCCCCATTCTCACACCCCCATGCTGTCCTTGGTCACAAACTCTCCTGCTTCCCCATTTTATCTCTCCTAGCACTGCTAAGGCTTCAGGCGTTCTCCTCCTCAGGACCGGATGTGGCCGGAAGATACCCGGCTCTTCCCAGTTTGTACCCACCTCAAGGTCTCATCGTGACCGCCAAGGTCTGAAGGTGCTCTCTCCTAATGACGCACTTTCTAAAATGTTTAAAGAGTGAAAAGAGTAAAGCTTTGTGTGGCACGCTTTGACCACAGCTCAGCTCCAGCCCTCCGCGTGGCGCTGTGTGCCGCCAGGGCGCTCAGGTGCCGTGTGCAAAGGAGGGAAGTCAGCTGAGGAAGGATGGAGAATAAACAAGTCTCAGAAAGGACTCAGCCTGGCCAGGAAGTGGGCCCTCCGTTGATCGAGGCATTTAGACGGAGGTGAAGGCTTTGAAACCTGAGTTTGCTCCTACCGAGTTGGTAGCCACTGTGTGGAATCTCCTGACATCTGTAGATCTTGGCAGGGCCTCAGCCCATAGCTCAAGTCTGCTTCCTTGAGTGGTGCAATGGGGCTGGGGCTTCCTGTTTGCCAGTAGCCCTTCTTCCTGCCCTGTTAGCAGGGGCCTGGAGCACAGAGGGCTTGTCACCATCTTCTCTCCGACCCGGCTCCTCCACAAAGCTGGGTATCTCAAGTGGCCGCACCAGTTAGTCTTTATAGTATGAAGCACTGTGCGATTGCTCTTAGAGAGGGCTGGGGGCACAGAGGAGGGGTAAAGACCAGTCCCCAAAGGGGAAGCTGTGGCCTCTAGCGAGCATTTCCTTTGCATCAGACAAGAGCCCGGGGCAGACTTCCTCCCTTCTAGTTTGCAAGAAGAGGTGTTTGCACCAGCTCCGCGCGTGCGTGATCCCTAGAGATGTCCTGTCACCTCCTCTCTCCCTGGAAGCAGAAGTCACAGGGAGGGATGCTAAATGCCAGTTCTTTTTTAGACGGCACTGCTCCTCCCTGTTCGAAATACATTTGGTGTTGTCCTGGGTCTACACAGCACTTTATCAGATTTCACAGTGGCTCTTCCCCGGATCTATGCTGGCTTGACCTGGAGAGACTCCCAAAGACGCTGCTAATCATTGGTTTTTGTTGTGGCCTGAACATCGTGGTTTTTTGAAACACTCCCCTTCCTGTCCTGTTCCCTGACCCATGGGTGCTGTGCACTGAGTCCTTTCATGGTTGCTGAGGTGGGGGTAAGGCAGGGCCAGGTTCCAGCTACACATCCAGGAAGACAGGTTGGGAGAGGAAAACAGCCACAGCCCCCAAAGGGTACTCTTCATCTGCCTCGCTGTGGGCTGTCCCACCAGGGTCCTCCCCTCTGTCCTGGACCTGCTTTTCTCCCCTGGGCCTTTCCAGTGGGCAAACAGGAGAGATAGTCTCTCAGGGCTGGAACAGAGCTAGAGCCAACTTCTGGGCCCCCTGACCACAGGGGGTAAGAAAGTCAGGAAGAGACAGACTAGGAAGAGAGGGATCCCACTGTCTTTGGATGGAGCTGTGACCTTTCTCAGCTCCAGGGGCTTCTTTAGGCCTGGCCTTTGCTCTTCTCATGGGAAACTGGGCCTGTGAGTTTCTCAGGCTTGAGCAGCCCCTCACTGACTCTGTGGAGCATGGTGTGAGAGGCTGGAAATGCCTGTGAGCCAGGCTTGTGGAAAGGAAGAGGGAGACTTCTTGGAAGGTCAGTGATAATGCCATCACTGGCAGGTCTGTCTCCATCCTACCACCCGGCTGCTCAGAGTGCCAGGCTTGCCTTGGATGGGCAGTTGTTTTACTATGGCCAAACCAGGAGTGTTTAATTCCAGACATGGGTTGGTAATGTAACCAGGGCAAAAGCCTGGCTGTGCAGCCATAGCTGGCTGGGCTCAGTCACCACCCCACTATGTTAAAGAGACCCGCAATGGTAAAAGTCTGCATAGTCAAGCAGCCTGGTGTTAGGTCCCCACAGTCTGGGCTCTGGCCCTTGTAGTGGTCATGACTCGAGGGGATCAGAGTGGTTTGCTTTAGGACACATCTCCCACCAATGACTGTCACCCTTTCAGGATGGCCCATCCTGTGAGATTCTTACTATTCCTAGAATCCACAGTGACTGCAGGTTTCGGCCAACTTATTTCTGTGCCTTCAGCTTTGTCGAGGGCTGAACTAGGTAGTAAGCCTCTCCTTGAGTGACTAGCAGGCTTGTGCAGAGACTAGAGAGAGTTTGACCCAAACACATTGAAGGCAGACATGTATCTAGTTACTTAATGACCTCAAGCAAAGAGTGCACACTTTTCAGACAAAGCTGTTTCTAGTGCCTGCCAGGGTGTGGTGGATGCTGCTGGTACCACCTAGACCCCACTTAGTATTACATGATGAGTGTATTGCCCACGTATGTCTTAACCTGTGAGGTCACTCTTCCTCCCTGGAGGGGGCAGGGCCTTTTGACTAGTGCTAACACCCGTGTCACTGGGCAACTCCCTGGTGTTCTTCAACCCCAGGGCCCCTGTGGGAGCAGGAAACCGCTTGTCTCCAAGGGAATCAGCATTGCTCCTTAGCTCCCTCCCACCCAGCCTTGTCATGTGTTTCTCCCGAAGAAGAAGCTACATCTTCGAGAAACCCCAGGTGCAAGAGTTGTCCTCCGAGATTGGGCTCTGCTCTTGGGTAATCCCTCACCCTGAGAGCAGGCTTTCCTTCACAGCTGCAGTTGAGCCCAGACTCGGCATTGCAGGGGTGATCATTCCTGGGAACCAGGGCAGGGGAGGGCTCAGGATGGGTGCAGCTGGCCTGTGAGGGTGAAGAAGGTCTCAGCAGGTGGCTTTTGTGTCACAGTTGTTAAGTGTTATAAGAAAGAGCAAGCTGAGGGTGAGTGCCTGTCCTCCAGCACTGCCCTGGTCGGAGGTGGTGGGGTTAGCTCAGAAGGTTAGGAGAGTTTGGGCGAGCCTGCCAACATATGAAGCCCGTACGAGGGAAATCATGAGTTCAGTGTGGGGCCTGGGTGGCCTGTCCAACAACAGTAACATTTATAAATGTCTTAGCAGACGTGCTCTGTATTTAGGGACGTTCAGTCTTTACCTTAGTTTCTAATGCACTGGCTTAGAAGTCCTGTGTGGGTGACATCCCTGTTCACAGAAGGTCAGTAGAGGTAAAGGTTTAGAGTGCTAAGGAGCAGCTTCATGTTAGTAATTGGGTGAAAAATTTCTGTGCGTGTGTTCGTGTGTGCGCACACACTCTTTCCTCCCTCCCTCCTTTCCTTTCCTTTCCTTTCCTTTCCTTTCCTTTCCTTTCCTTTCCTTTCCTTTCCTTTCCTTTCCTTTCCTTTCCTTTCCTTTCCTTTCCTTTCCTTTCC
>NW_026067902.1:7501641-7541141 GCF_014885135.2 Alexandromys fortis
TCCCTCCCTCCTTCCGTCCCTCCCTTCCTCCCTTCCTTCCTTCCTTCCTTCCTTCCTTCCTTCCTTCCTTCCTTCCTTCCTTCCTTTGACACAGGGTCTCTCTGTGAAGCCTAGCTCACCTGGAACTCTACATAGACCAGGCTGGCCTTGAACTCACAGAGATTCCTACCTCTGCCACCCCTGTGCTGGAATTAAAGACGTGCGCCTCTACACCCTGCTTGCCCCTTCTTTCTTGTCCCCTTCTCCTCTTTCTCTCCATTCTTCTGTCTCTCCTTTTTCTCCTTCCCTCTCTTTCATCCTTTCTCAGTGTGATAAATCAGAGGGAGTTTCTGCCATGTGCCCAGGATGCCAGCTGATGTGGCCTCTGGTTCCTTTCTTCCTGTCTTTTCTACAAAGACATGGCAACCACCAGTTTGATCTCAAGGCACCGTGGGACATGATGCTCATAAATGATTCCTCCAAGGCATCTAGAGTACAGCAACCTACAAATTCTAGCTAATGACAGGGAAAGCAGGAGGATTACAACCAGCAGCTGCCATGTCCCCTTTTCAAGGGCAAAGAAGCTGTGGGTCACCCTTGGAGGAAGTCTCCAGTTGAACCCAAATTCCAACGCCACCAACCATCTTCCTTTGACCCTCCTCCTGTGAGGAACTTAATTCTAAATTTCCAAGCCACTGTTAAGATCCTCTGGGGCTTGCCCTGAGTTGTGTGTGAACTTAGCTTCATTTTTCTAGCTGGTTGGGAGGAGATGGAGGGTCCTGCAACCCACCTGCAACTACTTCCCATGTCAGTTCGACAACATGGTAGCCTACGGACGTATTCTCCTTACACTCCAAGAAGCGTAATAATAAGGAAAATATGTGAGGAGAAAGCAGGCCAGAGAAAACAGGGCAGCCTAATGTGAGTCTATAGGGCAGACACCTTATGCAGATCCAATAGTAGACCATTTCTGGCTATGCCCGTGGGAAGACTGCTCTGTGGCTAGAAAGAGGTGCTGAGGAATTTCTACAACTGGGGCTGCCAGATGACTTGACTCTATTAATCTGGCAAGTAAAAATGGTCCCAAGAGAGATGGAAAAATTTTCAAAGATTTGTTAATAACTTGAATTCTTAAGTTTTTTTTTTATATATTAAGGACGTTTATATATTAAGGACATTAACTGTTTGTCACATGCATTGTGACTATTTCCCCTATTTGCCTTTTGACTTTCTATGGGGTTAAATTTAAAAAAAAAAACAGAAATTGAAAACTTTGATTTTTTTTTAAGTATTATGTTTCTGGATTTTGAATCTTGACTGGGAAAGGTTTCTTTTTCTCATATCTAGTTTAACACACACACATGTCGAATTCTTTTACCATTTTATTTTTTAATATTGAAACTTCAGTGCCTCTATAATCTTTTGGTGGAAGGCATAAAAGAGAATTCATTTCCGATCTCTGCATCGTCCCTGTCCCAAGGCCAGCCGGCCCTTTAGTGACATTTTTGGCTAGTATGTCTTTTCTCTGTTATTTGGAGATGCTGTTCACATTCTGTGTTTCCAGATATATTTGGTTCTAATTCTGGATGTGCATTGTCTTGTTGATCTGCCTATTTTGCCTCTAGTATCAAGTAGATTTTAATAACTACACAGACGGCTCCTATTCTCTAATTGGTATTCCCAGGAGGTTTAAGAGGATGTGGTATCAAAAAGGAACTGTCTGAAGAGCAGGGTAGATTGCTTTCAGATGCAAAACAAAATTACTAAATTATAGGTTTTGAGGGAGGCAGTGAACAAAGAGAGCTTTACAGAAAATACGCTTGGTAAGTTTGAGACTAGTTAAATAATTCTGAAGAGCATAAGAGTTGGAGATTATGGGTGAAAATGATAGGAGGCTTGGTATATGGATGGACAGATGGATGGTGGATAGATGGGAGATAGATGGACAGATGAGAAGATGGGTATATGGGAAGAGGGATGGATGGGAAGCTGATGATGGATAGATGGCCATATGGATGGGAGGAGGGATGGGTGAGATGATGGATTGATGGATGGATGAATAGATAGATGAATGCAGATAGATAGATAGATAGATAGATAGATAGATAGATAGATGGGTGGGAGGATGATGGGTGGTTGGGAGGATACACAGAATGGAGGATGGATGAATGGTATTAGAGAAGATAAGGGTTTTCAGAAGAACAATAATGGAAGGAAGAAAGAATTAGGCAAAGAAAAGACTACAATAGCACTTCTCCTGTGTTTGAGGTGAGAAAATTGCTAGTGGTCAGTCTCATTCTTTGTAGCGCAACACCTGCCATATGTGCTATGGTACGGTTTGCGAGTCAGGCAAGGGCCTAGAGATTGAAATACACACACACACATACACAGAGAGAGAGAGAGAGAGAGAGAGAGAGAGAGAGAGAGAGAGAGAGAGAGAGAGAGAGAGAGAGAGAGAGGAATGTCGTCTTTATTATGGTCCAAGGCAGCTTATATAGGGTTTCCTTGATGAATAGCCACGCCCTAACTCTCAGATGCAAACCCACCAGAAACCACTCCCCTGCCATCAGGAACTCCTGAGGTTCTCATGCTCAGAGCAGCTGTAAAACAAATTGTTTACTCAGAGCAGCTGCAAGCATAGGAAAACAAGTTGTTTACTCCTGCAGGCAGGGGCTCGCAGGAAATTCAGGGTCTGGGGGTCCATAGTCCTCAACAATTCTTTACCATTAATCTGGTTGTCATTGGTACCCGCCTATAGAATGACTGACCAAAGTCCCCTACGACTTTCATGTAGTTCCATGAAAGTCCATTCCATGTGTCTATTCATTCCCTGGGCTGCACCACCAGCTCCTGGCTCCACTATCACCGCTGTCTTGGATACCCTGTCCTAAAGGCTGTCAGCACACCGCATCTCCTGTTTCCCCTCTGTCCTCTAGGGGCTCCTCTCCCTCTGCCCACTCTCTTGGCTGGGCTACCTGGAAGCTTGCCCTAAAGCTCTCCATTCTCATGACATTGTCTGTTCTGACTCAGAGGCTCACACTCCCATTTTGTACAAAGGGTTTGCCATTATTGGTTGTTTTTTTATTCTTTGGCTTTTTGGGGGGCCTGCCACCCAGCTTCCAGATAAATACACACAGAGTCTTATTCTTTCTTATGAATGCCCGGCCGTAGCTTGGCTTGTTTCTTGCCAGCTTTTCTTAACTTTAAATTATCCATCTATCTTTTGCCTCTGGGCTTTTACCTTTCTCTATTTCTGTATATCTTTGTTTTCCTTCTTATTCCATGTCTGGCTATATGGTTGGGTGACTGGTTTCTGGCATCCTCCCCGCCTTCCTTACTTGATCCTCTGTCTTTTTCCAGAATTCTCCTCCTATTTATTCTCTCTGCCTGCCAACACCACCTACTCTTTCTCCTGTCTTGCTATTGGATGTTTAGCTTTTTATTATACCAATCAGGTGTTTTGGGCAGGCAAAGTAGCACAACTTTACAGAGTTAAACAAATGCAACATAAAAGAACGCAACATAGTTGATATGGCAGACCTAGTTGACTTCCCAGGGGAGGCTTCACCCTGAGGAGCAGATGGGGGAAGCGGGAGGAAGCAGGAGGAGAGGAGGAAGGAGGAACTGGGATTGGTATGTAAAAAATAAATAAAAAATTTTAAAACAGCACATATCTTTGCACCATTAAACAAATGTTCCCACAGCATAAACAAATGTAACTCATCTTAAACTAGTATTCTGCAACAGGTGTGCCTCTGCCTGGACGTATCTACCCTGTGCTGTTGGCACTGACACCTTAGTGGGGGTAGGGGTGTCACTGAATCCAGCTGGTCCCCAGGCCCCAACCTAAGCTCAGATGTCGTGTCCTTCCTGGGGACCACCATGGTCTTGCCCCCCCCCTTGACAGAACCGTTTATGCCTTCTGTCTACCCGCCCTGCACACTGAGAGCAGGGAACCGTGTGCTTTGTACAGCTAGTCACACGGCCAGTGCTCGTGGAATGTGAAAACCTGCAAGGGTGCAGGAAGGGGCCTTTTGGGAGATTTGCTAGGTGAGAGTAACTGCCACTTCAGAAGGAAAGAAAAGCTTTTAAAACAGTCTGTCCGCCTTATTGTTTTCTTCCTGTACAGTATATACTCAGCTTTTGCAGTCAGATTTTGATAGGTTTTTGAAAAAAAAAAAACCCAAGTTTTTAGAACTTAGACCCCACTGTCTGCTTAGGGTCCCCCTGTTGAGGACACAGATGGGCTGTGAGCCTCACTCTGGCTGTGGAAACCTTTTGTTCATTTCTCATAGTTGCTGGAACAAATCACCCGAACTCAGGGCCTTAAAACAACACAGTTTTATTGTCTGACAGTTCTGTGGGTCAGAGGTCTGGCTCAGTGCCCTTGGAGTCCAGTTCAAGGTATGATCAGGGCAGGCCCCTTCTGGTTCCATAAACACAGTGGATTCTGCTTAATGACAGACATGCTAAAGTCTGTCGGGGAAGATGCCTGGTGCCTGTAGTGCCGGGTTGGTAGCTGGCAGGAAGGCAGAGCAGGCGCCTGCCGGAGTGAGTACAGTAGAGTGGTGGGGACAGGCTAGCACTGGCTGAGCACGTTTCACTGTAGTCTAAGCTTGTCTGGAACTTGCTGTGTAGCCTGGGCTGGCCTCAAACTTGTGGCCCTCCTGCTTCAGCCTCCCAAGTGCTGGGATTGCAGACATGTGCCACCATGCTCAGTGTTAGACACCTTTGTGATCGTCATGGCAGGGGCACTGCTACTGGTTTTGAGCAGGAAGAGGCCAGGGAGGCTGGCAAGCATCATCTAATGCCCTCTGGCATTAGACCCACGACAGAGCATAATTCAGCTGCACATGTTAGCAGGTGAAGGCTAGATCCACAACAGAACACAGTCCACTGCACGTGTCAGTGGGTGAAGGCTAGACCCACAACTATACATGTCAGTGGGTGAAGACTGGTCTATCATGGACCAGATTTGAATATGTGGTTTCGTATGCTTGGGGGGTGTAGACATGCATATATTTCTGTGAGATGAAACAAATGAGACAGGGTTTCCTAATCCATTACTTGTTTTCCCAAGCAATGAATCGCCTTTGACTCTGCATTCCAGGGGCGCTCACGGAACTAGGCTGCACTGCCGGGCATGGCTTATTTGGACATTTCAGGTGGTTCCCTGCCCTCGGTCAGCTTCAGTAGACTTTGGGAGGTCCCTGCAGGATGAGACTCTGGTCTGTGGGGGAGATGTCCTTTAGAGAGAAGACTCCTTGGCCATCCTTAGACCATCTTTGTTTTCCATATTTTCCTTGGCTGGGGCAGAAGTCCTGCTCAATCCCATGGTGTTTTTTCTAGGGTGTGAGGGTACAGGGTCAGTAGGGCATCTCATCAGCTCTGCTTACTCTGGGCTGCTCCGGCTGTGGATCTGGGCGAAGAGCAGCCATTCTGGCTGGTTTTGTCTCCTTCTGTCTCCTGCTGGATCTGCCGAGGTCATAGCCTGGCTCTCAACTCTGGCTTCTCCTTTCAATTACAGGCCTCTCCTTCTGATGAGACGAGAAGGGAAGGATGGACTACACGCACCAAACTGCCCTGGTCCCGTGTGGACAGGATAAATACATGTCCAAGTAAGATGTCTCATAGTATTGCTCAGCCGTTGCCGGGGCTCTGTGGGTAGACGGAAGCCACCGGGAGAGGAGTTTCATCTGTGTGAGCAGATAGCAGCCAAACACGGTCTAGTGAGAGTGGGAGAGAGAACCAGCAGCTGTAGATGAACACATGCCCCCAGTAACCAGTGAACCCAGCCTGATCAGAAAAGGGCTAATAGGACCCAGCGCCTTTGGGAACTTAAACAAGGCTTCCCAGAGAGAGGGATCGGCTGATGGTTGGTTGCTTGCTAGGTTCCGAGTGTATGTACCCCCAAATTCCCTGTGAAGTCTGAAGCCTGTGGTGATGGAGTGGGATGTGGGCTTCTGTCAGAGTGGAAACCTTATCTGTGGAATGAATGGACTTAAGAAAAGCCAGAGGGAGTTGGTGCATCCTTCTGCCATGGGAGGAAGCAGAGAGGAGACGTGAAGGACCGGCCCTTGCTGAATGCTAAATCAGCTGTCGCCTCATCTTGACTTCCTCAGCCTCAACTGAGAGATGAAATCCTATTGTTTTGAGGCTCCCCAGTCTCCAGTATTTTGTCACAGCTGCCATAGACGGACACACACGCGGCTCATTGCCCCTGCTGTGGTGCTGCCTAGGGAAAGACAAGGCTGCAGTAGTGAGCCGCGGACGGCCATGGCTCTCACTAAAATAGGCATGAGGCAGGGTCCGTGGGGCTTGATGACACACACCTTCAATCCCAGCAATTTGGGAGGCTAAGACAGAAGGATTGCTGGTTCAAAGCTAACCTGGGCTGTGCTGAATTCAAAGGCGGTTAGGTTAACTTAGTAAAATCCTCTCTCAAAATTAAAAAGAAAAAGGAGCTGGGCATGTAGCTTTTGCTACACTTGCCTAACAACCCCAAGCCCCCAGTTCGTTCCATACTATGAGGGAGGAAAAAGGAGAAGGGTCTGGTCCATGGCTTCCTGTACGTTATTGTCTGTGGAATAGGCTTTGTTGATAAAACACCAGAGGTTGAGTAGACATTGATTCCGATCCCCTTGAGATCAAACCCAGGGCCTCAGGTATGAAAGAGGCACACTAAGCTGTCCCGCTGCAAGTCTAACCATATGTCTTTGGCCCAGCACAGGGATTTTAGCTCTTGGATGCTCTTCACCTTTAAAAATTATTTAGCTTATCAGACACTAAATTGTTGTAGGACACTACACTTGGCCATGTAGAGCCGCCTGTTATATGAGATCCAGAACATTCTCGAATCTTCACCAAAGGGTTTCCCTGGAGACTTCTAGTGAGCAAGAATTTTGAATAGCACAGCAAGCCTTTGGTTGGGGTTTTGTGGGGGGTCACATTTTTCTTTAACTCAGTCCAGCTTGCGTAGAATGGCTCCTTCACTGAGGTTTAACTTGTCTTGAGTCTCATGGATTCTCCTGTGGGTTTGACTTCCGCTGGGGTCCACATTCTCTATTTGGATCTAAAAATCTTCCTACTGGCCTGCTGGGATTAGAAGGGCTGAGCTTGGTCACCTCTTCCCTGAGAAGCAGGTGGCACACAAGGTAGGCAGCCTCCCAAGCTGTCACCGGGTGTCCCTCTTGGAGTGATAAACAGCAGGCATGTGTATCAGGAGTAGAAGATTGCCAGGATCCTGAAGGTTCCTCAGGCCCATGTCTGTTCATGGCTCTCCAAGGGTCTGGCTTCTTCCAGTTAACGTGAGACACAGTAGCTTCATCCATATAGTATGTGGTACTTTCGTGTATTCATTGCTGTGTTGCTCCATTGCGTGACGATAACTTCCTTTATTTATCTGTTCTGTTGATGGGAATTTGCTAAAGAGAGCAGGGCTTTGTCAGCAAACCCCAGAGTCAGGAACAAGCACATCCTCACCCCTTGCAAACCTTTGGAGAATGGAACTCAGGACAGTGCCATCTTTGTGGGCACTTACACATTTAAACATAGTAGAACTTGAGGCCTGTGATCTTTACAATAAGAATGGATTCTATTGGCTGATAAACAGAGCTCAGGGTAGGGCCTGGAGAAAGTTCTGTGATGAGCATCAGGATAGGTTCTATTGGTGGAAGCTGCCAAGTACATGGGTCCTCTGTCCTAGGGATGCGCTCTATTCACTGCAGGATCGAGGTATGAACAATGCTCAGGATATTGGGGGATTCAGGCGGAGACAATAGAAGAGCAAAGAATCACCAGGTTGATTGCCCACTTTTCACTCTGGTGTTCCGGTGACTAAGCATCATTCATTTCCTTCCATTGAAGAAAACAGACTCTTGTGATCCACAGTCTTGGTTTCCATGGTGCTTTAAGCTGAGCCTCCTACAGTCTTAAGTTATCTCTATCAACTTTCTAAAAGGTCTGTGAAAGTCTCAGAGCTTTGTGAAAGCCAATAGCAGTCACCCTGTCCTCACTCCCAGCAAGCAGTAGAGAAGGAAGGTTCAAGAAGCAGAACTCCTGCTGGCACGGATAGGGCATTTGTCTCTGAGTCTGTGACTTATGCCTGCTAGCCTGTGGGTTGGGGCAGAATGCTGGAGATGCCAGTCTTTGTCTACAGGCTGCCATGATGTTCCAAGCTGTTTCCTAATGTTTATCTTGACCTTGGTCATGGGGAAAGGTGCCGATGGGGTGGTTGGTGCACAACTCTCAATGCATGTGTGTACCTGTGTGTGTATGTGTTTGTGTGTGTGCACACCCATGTGTACAAAGACTCAAAGGGCCACTGAGGCCAGTTGAGGGGGGTGAGCAGAAGAGGGAATGGCTGCACTGTGATGGCTTCAGCTGGTAATGTAATTCTCCCCCAAGGAACGAACTTCTCCTCCATCTGAAGACCTACAACCTGTACTATGAAGGCCAGAACCTGCAGCTCCGCCACCGAGAGGTAAGGTGTCCCTCCTGCCATGGCAAATGACCCCACCGGGACTTAGGATGTCAGTGGGTGTCCTTCTTTTACCTCATTTCATATCTGTCTCTCTAGACTGTAAAGAAGCTGGTTAGAATGACTGTACTCAGTTGCTCTTGGCTGATTAGAATACATTTTCAAGTGATCAGTACCTGGTAATTTAGTTCACACAGAGAGCGAGCGCACGGCGACTTTCAGCCACTAAGGGAAGCTGTTAGGGAACAGAAAACAAGGCACCGTGGCTTTCCCTGTCTCTTAAAGAACTTCGCTTCGAGTCCTAGTGTGGGTTAAATTCCACCCTGCTATTAGGCAAAATAAAGGCGCAATGCCAGTCCTGGCCAGCTGGAAACCATATAAACAGCCCTGCCCACACAAAGCCCTTCTCCCTAAGAACACCAGCTGCTCCAAGGTTGTTGCATTCCTCTGCCATCTTGTTTTGTCTCGGCCTCTCGACGAGGACGATCCTCTGGCTCAGGTTGGTTGATCACTGAGCAGATGTTGGGAAGGTGTGCGTGGCCCCGCTCTGACACTCATGAAAGTTTGGGTTCAGAAGGAAGAAAAGAAGCCTGACCCTCGAGGGGGCTAACTGGCAGCTGGGCTGTGAGCATGGGCCCAGCGTGGCTGGCCTGCTTCTATCCTGGGATTACTTTGTGTAGCCGTGAATGCACAGCCTGGCAGATGACTTAAAAAAGAGTGAGGATTTATTCGTGCTCACATTTTCAGAGGGCGTGGTCTACGCATGGTTTCATGTGCCCAGGTAGAACATCCTAGTGGTGGGAACATGTGGGAGAATTTCTTCACCTCATAGCAGGTAGGGAGTGGAGACGAACAGGAAGTTACTTCAGTGACCCACTGCCTTCAGTTAGACCTCCTTCCTAAGGTTCCCACCAGCAATGACCCAAACATTTAGACCATAGCCTGTGGGAACATCTTGTAATCAAAGCAGAATGATTCTGTAGCTCCTCTCTGAGATCTCACAGCCTGAATAGGATTGGGGGGGGCTGCACTTAGGGAGCTTCTACATTGGACTTCTTGTTGGTCAACAACCTTTGAGTATAGCTTTGGAATTCCCGAAGGATTTCTTCACCTCTTGGGAAGTGTCGAGGTATGTTAGACTAATGACAGGCACAAGGGAGTTTTGCTTTAAAAACTCAGCCCTGCAGCTGGCAGACACTTGACACCTTTTAAGGCAACAGTCCTGCTTCAGGAGCGTGTTCTGTAAGTAAACTTGGGGGAAAGCGTTGAGTCCCCGTTACCTAAGTCGGGTTGGATTGCTAAACACAAGGTGAACAGCCCGCTCAAGGGTTTTGTTCTTGCTTCTAATTAGTAAGGCCAGTCTCTGTTATTTTAAGATCCTGACGCTCTCTCCCTCCCTCCTTCCTTCCATCTTTGTTCCCCCCCCCCTCTCTATTCCTTTCTTTCTTGTCTTTTTTAAGTTAGGTGCTCATTCTGTAGTTCATACTAACCTGGAACTCAATCCTCCTGCCTCAGCTTCCTCAGTACTGGTACCAGAGGTATGAGCTATCATACCTGGTGGCCATTGTATTCTGATTTCCTTAAAGTCATTAGGTTAAGGACAATAAGAGGGTTTGATGAATTGCACACGTGTATCTCAGGTTCAAAGACACAGGGGTTTGGGAGCACATTGCTGGGGAATCTCCCACATGCTGCCTTCGCCCAGCTCAGTCCCTCCACAGAAAGTTTTGTGCTTCTGACCTTTGAGGTCAGCTGCAGAGAGCTAGGGACTTCACAGCACACCACTCGCATACCATGGGTCCACTCTGGGCTCAGCACTCCCCCCCCCCCCCGGTTGTTTCGTGGCAGGAGGAAGACGAGTTCATTGTGGAGGGGCTGCTGAACATCTCCTGGGGGCTGCGCAGGCCCATTCGACTCCAGATGCAGGATGACCACGAACGCATCCGTCCGCCTCCATCCTCCTCCTCCTGGCACTCTGGCTGTAACCTGGGCGCGCAGGGGTGAGTGACGGAAGCTGAGGTTCCTGGTCCAGTTCCTAGAACCCCCACTGCTCTCTGCTGTGGGTTTGGGAGGGGGAGAAAGGGGCCTCTGACCTGACTCCATAGACAGAGTGAGGAGGAGGGGTTCTGAGTCAGCAAGGGGAAGCGCTGAGGAACGGGGTGGCAGTGGGTCCTCCCTCCAGGAGAGCCCTGGACTCTCCAGGGTTCTTCTTGGTCTCACTGATCCAAGTTTGCAGGCTTCTGAGAGGGCGCCAACCCACACACATCCTCCCAGCTGGATTTGGGCCTGTTCCAGGGGCATCTAGGATTTGAACCTCCTGACCAAAGCTTTCTCAATCTTGGTGGAACCTAATAGGAGAAAAGGAATGTTCTGTCTGAGACAGCCAAGTGAGGTCAGCCAGGGGTCTCCTGTACACCTGGACCAGGTCATAGCACAAATGCTAGGGGGTCCCCTGTTGGTCCTCACTGCAAGGTCCGTGATCTCCCACCTCCGGTGGCCAAATGAGCAGCTGGTTACCAGCATCAGGAAGATGTTTTGTTCTCTCTGGGACTTCAGTTTTAAGATCAAGTGACTAGCCTTGTTCCCCTTGAAACTTGCTGAGGTGGGTGGTGTTTCGGGCCGGAGCCTGGGTGGAGTGGGGATGGCTGCTGGGCCAAAACCACAGTGATGTGCTTTCTGCTTTAAAGGGGAACTGAGCCCAGCCTCTCTGCTGGCTGCCTGGAACATTGTTACATTCCACAGCCAAGTGTATCATTCTCCTCAGTTGAGAAATGGCTACAGAATAGCCAAACCCTCGAACCACCATGGCTCTTCCCAAGAGAAATGAAGGAGGGAAGTTGTCGCTCCGCCCACTGGGCGTAGAGAAGCAAGCCTTCACCGTGGTTCAGTTCCGGTGAACTAGACCCTCGCTGCTCAGCCTTGACCTCTAGATTGTTACATTCTGTTCTTTGAGTGAGATGGGTTTGCAAATCCTATTTCCCCAGGATGCCCTGAGTTGGAGATGCCCTTTTTTAGTCTGCATTCTTGTTTTTTTTTTTTTTTCTCCATTCCCCTTGACAACAAGCTGGTTCTTGAAGCCTGTAAATATTTTAAGGACTTTCAGAAGTGTGTCCCAGATGCCAGCATAACTGAAAGGTTGCAGACAGGACTGTGTGTGAGATACCAACGCCAGTTTCTGCTCCTGACCCCAGAGAGAGGGGTGCTACCTGGGCCAATCACCTGCTAGGTTCTAAAGGGTGCAGACTGAAACTTAGACAGCTCTGAGGAGAAATTCTTGCAGCTTCTCAATTGTACTTTTCTTCCCTTAACACTATCATCATAGGAACACAGGCCTTAGGAAGCCCCCATTCTTCTCGCCTTGGTCCTTGGTATCAAACAGGATTCTCTCTTTAGGCCAAACCCCTTGTTGGGTTTGGGTGTGTTTTTCTGAGCTGCCTCCACTTGTCTTTGGGGCTCCCAGTCACCACAGCAAACCCGGATCTCAGCTCAGGCGACCTGTTATGGTCCCTTCTCTCGCTTGAAGCCCTGAGAGCATTCATCACTCGTGAGCCATAGATGCCAGAGGCAGTTTCTGAGATACTCTTCCAACAGAAGGAAACTGAGCCTGGAGTCCTGAGAAAATGAGTTCTAGACCCCCATGTGCTTTGAGACTCCATACAGACCACACACAGGCTTTGCTGGGCCTGACAGATTGAGGGCTTATGCTGCTACAGCGGTGGGGCCGGACATCTTTCTCCCGAGTTCCTTGCCCCCATCCAGCACTTAAAATGGGGTCCAGACCAGCCCCCTGGATGCCCAGCACAGCCTGCCTGTCTCTTGCTTGCCTGATGTGTGCTAATGCCCTCCTGCATGGCATGCGACAAGTCTCCCATTGCAGGAAGGGGGCCATGAAATTGGGACATGTCCTCTCAGGGGCTAAACAGATCTGTCCCATGTGTTTGCCACCCTCAGCACCACCCTGAAGCCCCTCACCATGCCCACCGTCCAGATTTCAGAAGTGGATGCGCCCGCTGACAGCAGCGAGACCCCCAGCCCCACAGGTACGTGAGCTCCAGCTAGAGGCCATGTGGGTGACAACAGCTGTGGTTTTAACCTGTGGCTTTTTTGTATAAATATATAAAATCCACATGAATCAATACCTTTTTTTTAAGAAAAAAAGTTAAAAGGAAAGAATTTAAAATCTCTCTCCTCCTTGCCTTTAGTTTCCCTTCCTTAGAGCAGCCTGCAGCACCCTTCCTGCTAGAACAAGCAAATGCATGCAAATCCACACAGATCCAAGCAGATGGCCTGCTGTCACCTCCTGGAGTGGTTATGGCTCCTTCTCAACCTCCCTCTAGACAACTTTCTTCAGTAGCCCCAGCCCCTCAGGCCCCTCACCACCAGCAGCCACCATTTGACTTCCTGTCTCGGTGACTGTGTCTGCTCTGAGCACCTCACGTGAGCTGATTCATGAAGGACACGTCCTTTTGTGACTGGCTGATTCCAACTCAGTGTCACACCCTCAAGGTTCTCCCTGGGTGGGCCCTGAGGCCGCTTGTTTGCAGCGTCTTGCACGCCCTGGCGTCAGGCTTAGCCTGAGTCCGGTGCTGTTCTCGGCCCTGTTTTCTGTGTTAACTTACTTACACCCTCACTATGATCCCACAGGCAGAGGCTCTTGTTACCCCTCCAGAAAACGGAGGCACGAGAGGCCAGGGAAACATGGCAGGGATAGAGCTGGGATCTGAGCCTGGGGGGCCGGCACTGAGGCCTGTGCTTGGAATCTCCGTAAATTAAATGTTATGTCTCCTCCAGCAGCAAATCATTTTTATAAAACGTGTTTCTGGGGAAACAGTGGTGCCACAGTGTCAGCCTTGAAGGGAATCGGGCTCTAGCAGACAGTCCATCCCTACCCCCTTTCTTCTCAGACTCCAGGGGCCTGAAGCCTGTGCAGGAGGACACCCCACAGTTGATGCGCACACGCAGCGATGTTGGGGTGCGTCGCCGTGGCAATGTGAGGACATCCAGTGACCAGCGGCGAATCAGACGCCATCGCTTCTCTATCAATGGCCATTTCTACAATCACAAGGTAGAGGGGAAACCTCAGGGACATCGCTGCTTTCTGGGCGGCTGCCACTTCAGTGCTAAGGCCATGTGATCCTAGGGAAGTGGGGTACCCAGAGAGGCCAGGCATTTTCAGTTCAGTCTCAGGGTTATGAATGAGATGGGGGCTTTGCTGTCTTCTTGAGATACTCAGTACTTTGGGTGAGGAATTGTTTCCACTAGGTGTGGGAGATTTCAGAAGCAGGTTTAGCTTTCAAAACTGCATGAGCACATCTCATGACCCCCACTCCTTGTCTTGGCATGTCAATCTGTGTAGCTAATTCCTGCTCCCACCCCTGGCCTCCCCCAGCACCCAGCACCCTGTGTGAGCAACAGTGATCCCCACTTTATAATAAGAGTACTAGAGACTCCGTAGAGAAAGTACAAGAGTTTATTTCATGACTTTGCAGAGTCAGTGGCATGCTAGAGAAAAGGCAAGAAGGCTAGCAGGCCATTTGGTACAAAACAAGGGTTTTTATACTTCCCAATTGGCTGAGATCTTTAGAGCGGTACAATCTTCCCTGAGTCTAGTATTATCCCCTCCCCAGATTCCTCATCCTATCGGCTCAGGATGCAAACTTGTCTAATTTCTACCCTGGGACTTGAGTTTCCCTCCTAGCAGGCAGGCCGCCTGTAGCTTTTTTACCGCTAGGCTGAACTGAGAGTGTTCTGTCAGTCAAATCCTAGCGCCAGCTAGAGAAGACAAGGGCTTGGCGCCTGCCCGCCCGTACCTGCTGCCTCTCTCTGGTTCTCTGACAAGCTGTCAATGCATTCCCTGAAAACAGACCGTGAAGATTTACTCTCTTCTCTGCTGCCCTCTGACCCCCTGAGCTGATGGCTGTTTTTGAGCAAGCCTACAGGTGGCAGTTCAGCTCAGGGACCCCAAGCTAGCTAACCCTCCCTTCCTTTCTGCTGCTTAAATCTCACCAGAAGCAAGTGCATGGTGGGAGGGTGGCCGGAGACCGCCTCACACCCAAGTGCGTGGTGGGAGGCTGGTCTCTCAGAGGAAGGGTCTCTGAGGATGTTTTGCTTATCTGGTCTCATCTCTAACCCTGCTCTTTGGAGCTCAGACCTGAACTTGCCAGGGAAGCATAGTCTGAGCTGGGCAAACACTAGGGGCCACTTTGTCTATATCCACAGATGATGCTGGCCAGAGTGCCTGGGGCTCTCCTCGACATGTTTTGAATACTGTCCCTGGGCCCCCTACTCGCTGGTTTTGAGACTCGGTCCTTGTCCCCACTCCTGCCCTAAACCAGAGCCCCCTTTGTTGACAGACATCAGTTTTCACACCAGCTTATGGCTCTGTCACCAATGTCCGCATCAACAGCACCATGACCACCCCCCAGGTCCTGAAGCTGCTGCTCAACAAGTTTAAGGTAAGTTCTCTCCATCGGGCTGTGAGCCTCGGGGCTGTCAGGGAGGGAGGTGGGGTGGGGGAGCCTGGCAAGTTTCCCCACTCTTCCACCACCCCAGATCCATCGCCTAGAGAATTGTCCCATCCACAGTGAGAGGATCCCCCGCCTTGATTAACATCAAGATAACTTCTGCAGACCAACAGACTCTAGACATCCCTCTCTGAGGCTCGTTTCCCAGAATTCTAGATTGTGTCAAGATGGCAATTAAAACACCAAGGATTGCTTATTTACTTTTTTTTGAGATGAGACCTCATATACTGTTTTTTTTTTTTTTTTGGCTCCCCGTCGGGGGAATCGAACCCCAGTCTCCCGCGTGACAGGCGGGGATACTCACCACTATACAAACGAGGATCATATACTGTTTTTTTTTTGAGACAGGGTTTCTCTGTGTAACAGTCCTGGCTATCCTGGAACTCACTCTGTAGACCAGACTGGCCTCGATCTCATGGAGATCCACCTGCCTCTGTCTCCTGAGTGCTGGGATTAAAAGCGTGCACCACCACCTCCCGGCGAGACCTCACTATATTGCCCAGATTGGCCTCAAACACTTGGGCTCAAGAGATCCTAGCCTTTAGCCTCCTGACTAGCTGGGACTATACATATGAGCTTAGCTAGTATTCTTTTTATTTTCCCAATGATTTTATTTTTATCTATATGTTCTGTTCTTTCGTGGGGCTAGGATTCAAATCCAAGTCCTCACACAGAGCAACAAACACCCTCATTCCTTGCATTCATGTGTTTTTGATTTTTTTGTTTATTATTTGTGTATGCGTGTGCCGTGATGTATGTTTAGATGCATGTGCCACGAAGCATTTGTGGAAGTCAGGTGACAACTTTGTGGAGTTGATTCCCTCCCCCCACTCTGTGTGGGCCCTAGGGATCTAGCTCAGGTTGCCAGGCTTATGTAGCAAGCACCCTTGCCCACTTCACTTCTGACTGCCTAGAGGATTCTTATTTTTCCTGGAAGTCAGTGAAACCTAGGACGCAAGGCTCTGAGTTTGGGTCCCTGTGACCACCTGCCAGACAGCTGGGTAGGGCAAGTTGCCTTAACCCGCCTGTGCCCTGGCTTTCTTATTTGTGGGAGGGTGGTACTCACTTTCATGTTATGGGATGTCACAGGATGAGTGAACACATGTTAAGTGTGTGGGCTTCCCATCCTGATATGTGTTCACTATTCCGGTCCAAAAGCTTGAAATCTAAAATGCACTAACCTCAGAAACTTAACAAGCAATGACATGACTCAGTTGTCACCTCGGGTCTCAGGTTTTTGTAGAAGGAAGCTCTAAGCTGGTAAAGTTCCTGCCAAAATCCGCAAACTGAAAACCTCTGAAATCTGAAACATGACTTCTCCCGACATTGCGGATGAAGGATGCTCCGCTGCTATTATCTAGCGTGATTGACAGTTCCCTGCCTGTTGCATGTCCTTCTTGGTTGTAAACAAAAGGTTCTTACTTTGTAGAAGCCTAGGCTGGGATGTTCCACTCTTCTTTTTTCCCCTCTTGATTCAGATTGAGAACTCGGCAGAGGAGTTTGCCCTGTACGTGGTCCATACCAGTGGTGGTGAGTCTGAGGGGCCCAGTACACTTCAGATCCTTCAATTAACTCAAAATAGCAAGTTCAAAGCAAAACCCTCTCTTACTTCGTTGATGTTTCCTAAAATTCTAAATGTTGTTTGTCCCCAAGCCTGGTGAGCTTGCGGGACAGGTGCCCCAGGGAATGCCGCGTGGGCTGTAATACTAGATTCTCAAACTTAACTGCCTATTAGAAAATGAACTGGATTTTCTCTGGAGACAGATGTCCAGTTCCTCCTGCGTGGCGCCTTCCAGAGGGTCTGAGGCATGGTAGTGTGTGTGTGTGTGTGTGTGTGTGTGTGGCGGGGGGGGGGGGCTACTTTTAATAACCCATATGTTGAGTAGTTCATCCCAACACAGTCTGTCTTGTGTGGCTGCATCTCATAAGTTGCCTGTCCCATTTGGACTCCTGAGCTGGCCACCATTCCTGGTGAGAAGGCTCTTGGGCTTAGCTCAGGGTGCCTTGATTCTATCGCTTTCAGAGAAGCAGAAGCTGAAGAACTCTGACTACCCCCTGATCGCCCGCATCCTCCAGGGCCCCTGTGAACAGGTCTCCAAGGTCTTCCTGATGGAGAAGGACCAGGTGGAGGAGGTCACCTATGATGTGAGTCCCTTTTGTGTGATGGTCGGTCCTCAGCAGCAGGGGTCGGGGTGGCGGGGGAGGACACTTACTGGGTTACTGTGTGGCTTTTTGACCAGAGCTTTGTCCCTATGGCTGCTATGCTTTCTGATCAGGTTCTTTTGACAGCAGTTGAGGGTGGGCCCTCTGGGGATTGTTAGAGGAATAAATTTCTTTAGACTCCCGAGGGCGCTGGGGCCCTGAGGACTTTGGAAGCATGCTCCCAACACTGGGAACTCAGCAGGGAATTTCTTTTCTTGAGTGTTAGTACAGTAACAAGCACCCTCAAATCCAAGTACCTTATGACATTCACTCTTTTCCTCATGATTCTGCTAGCTGATAGCAGCAGCCCTGTGCTTGGCTCGGGTAAGTTTATATCCTATTCAGACCCAGCGGAAGGGCAGCAGCTTCCTGGGCTCTCTTTCCCAGGGCAGGTGGGTTGGAGCATGAGAAACCAGTACAGGGGCTGTAGAGATGCCTCAGTGGGTAAAGAGCTGTACATATGTGAGGACCTGAGTTCGAATCCCCAGGACCCACATATATCGAGGTGTGGCATTATATCGAGGTGTGGCAGCATGTGCCAATGATTTCAGTGCTCTAGAGTAAGACGGAGGGTGGAGGCAGGAGACTCCCTGGGGACTCCTCCCCTCCTGGGCCACTCTGATAAGGTTTCCCTCTGACCTACACACCGTGGTACATGCAAGCCTTTTCTTGAGCACCTGTTACACATGTTTCACACACATGTAATGTATACATATTACACACAAATAATAAATCTGTGGACAATTTTTAAAAGAAGAAACTAGTCCAAACCGTGGAGGCTCGTTTTAAGCCTCCACTCATTTAGAATGTGTCAAGTCTGCAGAAATTCCAGTGGCTGCCACAAGGGACCCAGGCAGGCTCAGCATTTGTAGGGGAGAATATTAAATACCCGGAGGAAAGCTGAGAGAGTAGGTCAGGGTTCTGGTTTTGTTTGTTTTCTTTCTTTCTTTTTCTTTCTTTTTTGAGGAGGCTGAATTTCTCTGTGTAATAGTCCTGGCTATCCTGGAACTTACTTTGTAGTCCAGGCTGACTTGAACTCACAGAGATCCTCCTGCCTCTGCCCTCCTGAGCGCTGGGATTAAAAGCATGCACCACTACTGTGGGAAACAGTTTTTATATTGGTGGCCAAATTCGGGTAATCTAGTAGTTGAGCCACTACTGCTCAGCTGTTTTTTGTTTTGTTTTGTTTTTTTTTTTTTTTTTGGTTGTTTTTTGTTTTTGTTTTTTTGGCTGGGGAGGGAAAGCCCTGTCTTAACTCTCTGTACCAGGTCAGTCTCTTCCCTAAAGCAAGTGCCTATTTGGCTACCTAGAGACTGGAGACAGGAGTCTGCGCTGTGATGACTCCTCATATCCCATCTGGGGGGAGCACAGCAGTTTATTAAGGTCTTATTTGGTCTTCGATTTGTTGCAGTTCTAGGGATGGAGGTTAGAGACCACCTCCACCCTCCTAGCCCCAGGAGGGAGCTAGAGCCCACCCTCCACACCCCCAACTACACCCCCAGCCCTAGTAGCTCCTTCTCTGAATCCCTGCATGAGAGGGAAGTCCTTTTCTGTGTGAAGTCCTCCCTGGAGTTGGGGTTCACACTAGTTAAATGAGAACTGAGAAATCACAAGGTGGAATCCTATAAACACAGGCTTCTTCATGCAGACTGGACCAGCCTGGGGTAGAATGAGGAAATCCTGGGCTAGTGGGAAATTAGATTTCTGATGGCTTTGTGCCTTGAGGAGAGTGATGGCAAAAGTATTTTGTAACAAGGGGATTTATTTCCCCCCCTCCCCAGGTGGCCCAGTACATCAAGTTTGAGATGCCAGTCCTTAAAAGCTTCATCCAGAAACTCCAGGAGGAAGAAGACCGGGAGGTGGAGAAGCTGATGCGCAAGTGAGCGTGGTGTCTGGGTCAGGCTGGGTGTCAGGGCCCCTCTGTTCAGCCGCCCTGTGAACACTGGTGCCAGAGGGCTGCACGCTGACAGACCAGATCTCAGCCAGGGACATGGGGAGTGGGTCAGGCTGGGTGTCAGGGCCCCAATCGTTCTGCTGTAGGCCAAGGCCTTTCGTTTGTTCTTGGCTGCCCAGACCTGAAGTAATCACACAGAAACTGTATTAATTGCAGTACTGTTGGGTTAATAGCTTAAGTGTATTGCTAGCTAGTTCTTACATCTTAAATTAACCCATTTATTTTTTTTTAACATTTACTTTGATTTAATTACAGAGCAGTTTCCTTTTCTATTTTCTTTTTCTTTATTTATTATGTATACAATGTTCCTCCTGCATGTACACCTCCAGGCCAGAAGAGGGCACCAGATCTCATTACAGATGGTTATGAGCCATCATGTGGTTGCTGGGAGTTGAACTCAGGACTTCTAGAAGAGCAGCCAATGCGCTTAACCTCTGAGCCATCTCTCCAGCCCAAATGAACCCATTTCTATTATTTTATATTTTACCATGAGGCTTGGGGTCTACCAGTAAGGTTCTGGCCGGCGGATTACATTTTTCTCCTTTGGCAGCTACATGGCGTCTCCCCGACTGCCTACTCTCCCTCTACATCTCTGTTCGGATTTCCCGCCTGGCTTTACTCTGTTAAGTCATTGAGCCAAAGCAGCTTCTTTATTAATCAATGGCAATAAAACATATCCACAGCATACATCATTCTGCTGCCCTGTGGGGACAGGTGCCAGAGGGCTGCCCACTGGCAGACCCAGCTCTCAGACGGGGACATGAGGAGCGGCATTCCCTCTTCTTGTGTCAGCAGCTTACTTGGATATGAGATAGCTAAATATCTTTTCCTTTCCTCTTATGAAAGAACTCTGGGAAAGAATGTGCCGGCCTCAAATCTCGATGGAATCTGACTTTAGAAATAGGGAGGTTCCTCTCTCCTGGGTCTTAATCTATTGTCTGTTTCTGTAACCAAACACTCGGGGCTGGGCTATTTAAAAAGAAATGAGGTTCATTTAGCTCACACTTCTGCGGGGCGCGGGGGCGGGTTAAGAGCATGTGCAGCCCACATCTGCTTGGCTTTGGTGAGGGCCTTATGGCGTGGCAATGATGACCTATGAGACAGGAAGCTAGAGGGGGACTTGGGATGAGCTTTTTATAAGAGCTTGTTACTTTAAGAACTAACTGGAGTCTTGTGAGACTATATAAATTTGACTATTACCCAAACATCACCGTGTGGAGACGAGGCTCCAAACACATGAACTTTGGGAGGAAGCACGTTCAGACGATGGTAGGGTACCTGTCACAGCTGTGTGACGAGGCTCCCAGACGGAAGTTGGTGTTCCTTCAGATGAGGCTCAGGGTCTGAGATTTTTGAGGGCAAAGTCTGGAGATCATTAGAGGGTCAGCACAGGTCCTGGGGCATGTCCCAAAGGGGTGCAGGCATAGAATGCTGAAACACAGATGTCCTGGGAACCTTAGGAAGGTGGTCTGCGCAGCAGAGACGGCCAGAGCTGCCCACTCTAAAACCCTTCACGTCCTTCCTCCTTCAGATATGTTTCTTCTGGAAATTTCACTTGGGTTGAAGAGTTCAACAAACTTCTGGATGTCATAGATGATGTCATTTTAGTCATAGAACAGACTGCCTTCTGTAGCTATAATAGAAGGTGGTTAATCTGGTGTTGGAGGATAAAGCCACATATTTATTTCCTGTTTTCAGCAATTAGTATGACAACAACCGACATTTTATTGAACACTTACTATGTCCTAGACTTTAACATAGCCTTTGCTATAGAGTACACACTCCGAGCTTGAGGAGTGTGCCTCCTGGGCCCTGCACCATGGTGCCCACTCCAGTAGTGTCACGGCTCAGGAACATCCTAGAGAAACTGAAGTCACCCACCAGCCATGAAACTGTGCGTTCAGTAGTTAAGGGTTTCTTCTGTACGAGCAGGAACTGGTATAGGCAGACCCATCCGGGGCTGTTATTTTAATAGGCTCCCCTAGAAAGTGAAATACTGGTGACTTTGTATATTTCAGCCTTGATTAAGGCTCATGAGAGTCCTGTGCACAGGGCCTCTGGCAGTGTGAGCACTCAGTGGACCCTGGCTGTTGATATCTTCGTGTTTCTAGCCATCATTTGCCACTCTTCATAGCCACAGTGAAAGAGCCTAATTTGGAGTTGACGTCTTTCCCTGTTGCCCTAGTAAGGAAGGACGTGTGGGGTGGTGAGAGTAGTCAATGACGTGTGGAGTAGCGAGAGTAGCCAGTGATGACGTGTGGAGTAGCGAGAGTAGCCAATGACGTGTGGAGTAGCGAGAGTAGCCAGTGATGACGTGTGGAGTAGCGAGAGTAGCCGATGACGTGTGGAGTAGTGTGAATAGCAATGATGACGTGTGGAGTAGTGTGAATAGCAATGATGACGTGTGGAGTAGTGTGAATAGCAATGATGACGTGTGGAGTAGTGTGAATAGCAATGATGACGTGTGGAGTAGTGTGAATAGCAATGATGACGTGTGGAGTAGTGTGAATAGCAATGATGACGTGTGGCATAGCGAGAGTAGCCAATGACGAGAGCTAAGGAGCAGGATGGTTGGTTCTGGTGTTGCCTGGGTGACAGGGAAGCACAAGAGACGTATTGTAGACTGCCATCTACTTCAGGCTGCTTTGGTTCCCAGGTACACCGTGCTTCGGCTAATGATTCGGCAAAGGCTGGAGGAGATAGCAGAGACCCCCGAGACTATCTGAGCCACGGGAGCAAGGGGAATCCAGACACTCCAGGGGCTGCCGCTGACCTGAGAAGACCCATGGGAGGCTAGGCACCGGCCTTCCACACAAACCTCTGCAGCGCCCCAGAAGCCAGCATTGCTCCCTGGAGTAGGACACAGAAGAAATGTTCCCTCTTTCTGGGTCCCTGTCCTTCTTTGTTTTATTCTCTAAGGAGGCCCCACAATGTGTGTGTTCACATACCTTAGTGTGTGTGTGTTCACATACCTGGGTGTATTTGTGTGCACACTCATATATGCATACGTGTACTTCTTATGTCCATGTGCCTCCTTGATGTTTTCACATGCAATTAAATTCCAAGCAGCCAGCACAGGTGCCACGAGGTGGCAGACACTGCTCCTGATCAGGAAGAACAGGGGAGGAGCTAAGGCTTTTGCCCCTTCCGGTGCCAACGGCAGTCACACATACCTGCCCGGTTTGAAAGGGAAGAGGGATCTGCAGGCTCACCATTTGGAATGACTGAAGGTTTGTAGCAGAGATTCTTCTCCCCATTTTCCAAGAAGGATGGGTGACTGCGAGATCCTTGGAAATTAGTGATGTGGAAGCCCCACGCCCTTGGGGCAAGTCCAGGGAAATGGAGACATGAGGTCACTGCGGGGCAGATGCAATGTGTCCGCGAGTTTTTGCACTGCAGAGGTTATCGTTGAAGATAGCACAATGAATGTCCTGTCCTGTGTGGATACCTGGAGAGAGCGGAGTCTGCCTCTGTTCTTGCTTTGTGGAGGTTTCTGGGTGATTCTGCCCTCTCAGTTGCCACTTGAGTTCTTGGTGTCCTCCTTGGCTTGAAGAAAAGTCTTCTGAAATGAACGTAACTCCAGCCTGCTCATGTGCCGGGGCTGGGTGTGGACTGAGATAAATGACGTTCAGAAGGTGCTCACCGGTAGGGCTGAAGGGACGGAGAGAGGCCACCTGCTGAAATGATGGCCCTTCAAGTCCCAGCGCACAGCCACATCAGCGGGAGTCGTCCCCACAGGGAGTTGGGGCTTTGCGTTTAAAGCGAACACATTATTCTTTCTGGCTCTGCACACTTGCAAGCTTCTTCACCTTCTACACAGAGCTGGATTCCAAGAATGAAGACTTGTCCTGTTGTTGATTAAAACAGGGGTCAAGGAAGCTCTTTGGGGAGTCCTGTGAAGCGTGGGCAGAGGGGACGGTGCTCACTTAGCCTCTGAGCAGCTTTGCTGCTGATATTTAGAATCAGCCTCATCGGTAGAATGGGCAGGAATGGCCCTGTACCCCCTCTGCTAGGGAAACTGTCATGCAGCTGGCCACCAGTGTGGCTTGCACCATTTGAGATGGGACAGATAGATGGTAGGAGCTTGGTGCTGGTCTGTGAGACGCCACCAGGCAAGATGAGCAGCCTGTAACTGGGGCATCTGAGCCATTTTGCTGGATATCACTTTAGTAACTTAGCTCCTCTGCCGGGGCAGCATCGAACATCCCACGGGCAGTGTGATGGACACCCAGAGGACTGTAGTGTCACTCCTATCTCCAGGGGACATCAGCAAAGCACAAAACTACAAGCAGGGGATGCCGCTTCCCTTGTAATCGTAAACTTCGGTGGACTTCAGTAAAACCCAGAATTCAGCAGGGAGCTTTGGGTCCTTTATGACAGCTGAAGGGCAGCTTTGTGGGTGCAAATATTTGAGAAAATGATTTGGATCATTTCTCTCCCACCTGCTGTTATCTTGAATGTTCAGAGCCTATATTGCCCCATAATTCTCCTTTGGGACTTGGGGGCCTTCCACAGAGCACTGCCTCTCACTGGAAAGGGATTTCTGGTTTGTGAAGGTTCTTTTGTGATCCTGTTACTATGGGACTGTTGCAGAGTGTCAGGTTGCCAGGCTCTCCAAGAAGGTGTTGACTTTTAAAATGTGGGGTTCAGAAAGAGTTGGGGTACATATCCACTAATCCATCTTGGTCTTTCCCCTAGAATCATTTCTCACATCTAAATAACCATCTAAATATGGAGAATTTTAGGAAGCTGGCTAGGGGTGTGACTCAGTGGTAGAGCACTCCGTGTGTGAGACGCCAACTTCAATCTCAAGTACCATGAAGAAGAAGAAGAAGAAGAAGAAGAAGAAGAAGAAGAAGAAGAAGAAGAAGAAGAAGAAGAAGAAGAAGAAGAAGAAGAAGAAGAAGAAGAAAAAGAAGAAGAAAGCCTGCAGTTGGGTGTGGTCCCGTGGTAGAGGAACTGCTTAGTGTGGCAGGGCCTGGTGTCAGACTCCAGAGCCAGCCCCACCCCGTAAACTTTGGGAACCTTTAAGATAGCTGCCACTAAGCGGACCTCTACTGCGGCAACTGGATTTTCTCCCCGGTGTCACTTGGCCTTGCGGCTTTGAACTTCAAGGCTGATTCGTGTAGGTTTACGTAATTGTGTGCAGTGAACCGGAAATCCTGAGGAATAAAAGACCAACGCTTGGCTGGGGGGAGGGGTGGGGGCTAATCCAAGGTGTGAGAAGCGGTTTGGCTGCTTCTGAACTCTTTTTTCTCCTGCAAAGGCTTATGTTCCAAGGTGATCAATGCACCAGGCACCGTCAGGTGGGGAGGTTAACTCCAGCCCAGGCTCACATTCTAGTGACCACATCAGTGGGGAGGTGATGGCTTAAAACAGAGGGGGAGGGGGAGAGTGTTAGTTGGAAAGGGACCCAAAGCCCAAACACCAGCCTGCCTGTGCTGGTGAGGAGCACGCGGCTCACAATGGACAGACAACAGCCGAGGCTGAGGAGAGAGCCTCAAGAGCTGTACTATGGCCCAAGGCCAAGATGTTGGTCTGAGACAAGTTGAGGTTTGCGGGAGAAACATTTGCACCCCTCTCCTTTGCTAACTATTTCTAGAAACTTCCAGATAAAGACATTTTATCGTTTTATCTGTGGCATATGATGATCTTCCAAAATCTGTTGTCCATGCAAAAACATCTTGGCAAGGATTGTGTTTTGTGTGTTTATTTGGTGTTGGGGCTGAGGGTGTGGAAGACGAGGAAGCTGGCCAGATATCAAGAACACTCAAGAAATACCAGCTCCTATAAAACCAAGTAACCAGTAAACCTCAAAACAAAACCCATATTTTATTTGAAGCTTTGTAACACGGAGAACTTGGGGATCAGGGATACATTTCCAAGAAAGAAATACGGCCAGTGACCAAAGGAGTTTGAGTATCCCACAGCAGCAAGTCTGGGGTGAGGGAGGAGACAGGAGGCCGCCCTGAGCCCACTCCCCCAGCACTGCCTGTTGTGAAGTTTTTACTTGGGTTGTTTTCTGTCCAGCCTGGCTCCTGCCAGATAAAGGTCATCGGTAAGAATAAGCTCACATTCATTCTTTGAGACTAACTGAAAAGTGTTCACCGAGTCTTGGCGCACACCTCCTTTCCCTCCTATTCCCATTAAACTGAGCACGGAGGTTCCTGACTGTGAACTTGCAGAAAAGCCTCCATCTCCAGGCTGCTGGTTTCTGGGTTTGCTCTTGGTGTCCTTCAGCTTCCCTCTTAGTAGTGCGGAGTCTTTTCTTTTCTGTTATAACCTGCCTATTAGGAATGGTACACGGTTCGTCTCAACCGTTGGTTCTGAACTAATAAACGGACATGTGTAGGCATCTTAACATGATCTGATGAGGCCTTGGTGGGGAACCATGGGTTTGTAACCTTTAAAAAAAAGTTTTTTTAATGCACCTGGCTTAGACCTTATTTAAATAAAGCAGTGTTAGAAGAAGGTCCCTGTGGATTTGGTCTGTGGGTCTTGGGCGGGGGGGGGGGGGGGGGGGGGGGGGGGGGGGGGGGGGGGGGGGGGGGGGGGGGGGGGGGGGGGGGGGGGGGAGGCATCTAGAGGTTGGTTGTAAGGTGGAGGGTGGATGTTGGGTGGGGAGGTCTGTCTGCTTCTAGCGGTTGGTTGTAAGGTGAGGAAGGCACAGTTTAGCCCCTAAGCCAATTTCCATCCCCTGGGGTTTATGGTTTGGATGTGCGCAGACTTAGTTGTGATGTTTTTAGTCCATTTGTTGTTGCTATACTAAAATAGCAGAGGACAGGGAACAAAGAGAAGGCTCATCTAGCTCATATTCTGGGGCCTGTAAGGTCTACAAGCACAGAGTCAGAGTCTGGTGGGAACCTTCGTGATGTACAGTGAGATCAGAGGGGCCACATCGCAAGATCAAGAAAGCATGGTAGAGAGAGCTAGCTCTGTTTTACATGTGTGTTCTTTTTGTTGGTGCTGGGAGTTGAACCCGGCTTTGTGCACACTAAGTACACGCGCTTGAGCTGAAAACAGAACCGCTCCTACAGTAGCCCGAAGTCCTACAATCCGTGAGCAGGTTATCCTGTTCACCAGGGCAGAGTTCACCCAGTCACCCCACAGCACTTCTCCCACTGGGGACCAAGGTCCCATCATGTGAATTTGGGGAACTCAAATCAAACCACTGTCTGTTTTAGATCAGAAGCAAAACAAGTGTACTCTTCTGCAAGTCTAGCTGAGGCCCCTGGTGCACACAAGTGTGGTAGAAGGAGCTGGGGACCTGCCACATAGTGGGACTGGATTTCTCCCCGGCTCATTAGGATCTTGAATGAATCTCCTCTGCAAACTAGGGTGTGGGGACCCTACCCTGCTTCGTTGGAAGCACCCACTGAATGTCTCCAAGAGCTTGTCTCTCAGACTGCCCCTCACATTCCACTCTGGTGAAGTTGTAAGCACACGGTGGCTGGTGGCAATTGTCAGCTTGGTTAGTGTGGTGATAGTTTGTGCTTTAACAAATAAAGCTTGCCTGAAGATCAGAGTGCAGAGCTCTCCACACTAGTTAGCCATAGAGGAGGCCAGGCAGAGGTGGCACACACCTTTAATCTCAGCATTAGGGAGACTGATCTCTGTGAACTCAAGGCCCTCCTGGGCTACACGAGATTGAATCAGTCTAAAAGAGAAACAGAGCCAAGCGGTGGTGGCTCACACCTTTAATCCCAGCACTAGGGAGGTGGAGACAGGAAGTGATATGGCTGGGCAGAGAGAGGAATGTAAGGCAGGAGGAGACAGGAGCTCAGGCTTCAGTCTGAGAATTCATGGAGACAGGATCTTGCCCCCTTTAGTCTGAGAATTCAGTAGAGGTAAAAGGTCTTTCTAGAGGCTGGCTCCTTTACTTCTCTGATCTTTCAGCATTTACCCCGACATCTGACACCAGGTTTTTATTATTAAGACCAATTAGAATTTGTGCTACAGGTTAGGCCGTAGTCCAGGATGTTTGATCAAATGCTAGATGCTGTGAGCTTTTTGTTTGTTGTTTGATTTTTAGGTGAATTCAATATTTAAACCAATAGACTTGAAGTAGATTGCCCTCCACAATGTGGGTGGGCTTCATCAAAGCAATTGGAGGTCAAAAAAAAAAAAAAAATGAAAGAAAACAAAACAGGCTGAGTCTTCAAGGTAGGAGTAGTTCAGCTTCCAGCCTGTGCTGTACTTACAGCTTGAACTGTAACCTCAGCTGCATAAGCAAGTTCCTTAAAACACTTCCATTTGTGTGTGTGTGTGTGTAAATATAATCAGATCTCTCTATCTGCAGATGACATATCATTGGATTCAACCAACTGTGGGTTGGAAGTAGGCAGCTGTAGCACAATGCATGCTCTATGTGCTAGGCGCTACCGTACAGTTCGCAAGTCAGGCAAGGGCCTGGAGATTGACACACACACAGAAACAGAGACAGAGACATTGGTAACGCCAAGTACGCCCCTTTTAGTGTGGTCCAGGGCAGCTTATATTGGGTCTTCTTGACTAATGGCCACGCCCTAACCCTCAGCTGCAAGCCCAGCAGAAACCACTCCCCTGCCATCAGGAACTCCTGAGGGTCTCCTGCTCAGAGCAGTTGCAAAATAAGTTGTTTGCCCAGAGCAGCTGCAAGCGTAGAAAACAAGTTGTTTACTCTGGCAGGCAGGGGGTCCACAGTCCTCAACAGGAAGCATTTATTTATTTATTTATTTATTTACTTTTAATTCCACGACATTCCCAAAGGCAAACTTGTGTGCTCTACAGAGTCCAAGCAAATACAATGATTGTAGGCATGGCCTACCACAGCTCCCGTGTTCCCCAGTTCCTCTGTCTTGCTCCAGCATTCAGCATCGGTTGGCTTGTATCTTATTCAGCTAATTCCTTGTAAATACACACACACACACACACACACACACACACACACACACACACACTTGTTCTGTTTCTCTAGAGAGCCCTAATACAGGGGAGGGAAGGTTGGTTTATAAAGCTGGGGAAACATGGCCAGGAAGGATAAATAATAACCGTAATCTGTTCTCTAGAACAAGAAATCAACCAAGAAAGGACTGTAATGATGTTACCTCAAAATGCAGCAGATTTTTATGGTGCACGTCACAGGATTGTTTGTGACATAGACAAGAGACAGATGGTTGGTTTGGGGTCTCACAAAGGTCCAGGCAGGCAGCAGACCTCATAAAAGTAAAGAGTGTCCGGATTACCCAACAAGGATCCGCGACCTGCAGGGCAACTGGCGGTTCTCACCGTGCTTTGTGGAAATGGGTTTGATTTGGCGCCATGCTGTCTGCTTCCCATGCTGCAGTTCTTCCCTAGTGGGGTTCTCTGCGAGTACAAGACTCTACCAGCAGATCCGAGATGCACCTCAGTAAGGTACTGGGGTACTTAAGTATAAACAAAAGCTACTCAAATGGAACTTGGATGAAATTGCCATTGCTATGTTTTCTTTAAAGTGATCCCAAGCCAAAATGACCCCCTTCGAAACCGTCATCACTTATGATTCAAAAACACACATAAGTTACACACACACACACACTCACTCTATATAAGTGACACATTACAAATACATACTTTTTAAATGTGTACATTAATTTTACAAGTTTTAAAACAGCAGGCACTGCACAGCAAATTAGCACCCATGCTTATCATCCTAGTCACCACTGAGTGGATACAGCCTTTATCAATTGTACCTCAATAAAACTGATTTGATATATAGCATGAAGTTGTTATCACAGTAACATTAATTAACATATCCATCATCATGCAATTACCACATTTGATGTGTTGGGGCCGGGGCTGTAATGTAAGGGCACTTGGGTTCTACTTTCCCCCCACGTTTCAAGTAAACAGTACCGTGTTGACATTCACACTTCCACGCTGAGTTCTGGAATTGATTAATCTTTTAAAATATATCAATTAATTTTATATTCATGGGCATTTTGTCTGCATCACTATATGTGTACCCTGTGCATACCTGGCGCCCTCAGAGGCCAGTAAAGCCTCTGGAAGTGGAGTTACTGATGGTTATGAGCTGCCACGTGGGTCCTGGGAATCCAGCCCACATCCTGGAAGAGCAGCCAGTGCTCTTAACCACTAAGCCCACTCTCCAGCTGTGACTGATCGTCTGAATGATAGTCTCCATCCTGACTCTTTGGATATGACCCTAAAAGGCACATGTGGCAAAAGCAAATACCTGGAACTCCGTGTGACTGCATGGAGCTGAAAACTTCCCTGCAACGAAACGAAAAGATAGCCCACAGGAGGAGTGGTGCCAAGAGGCCAGCGTCCTGGGTGTCACTCCATAACTCTTGACTCAGCATGTAACCCTGCTAGTCACTAAGCCCCTCTGAGTCACCATGGTCCCCCTGTCCACACCTGCATAACCGCCTGGGGTCAGCAGTACCAAGGCCGAACACCCCAGGCTTCTGGAAGGGTAACTGATGCCAAGATTGGGGCAGAAGGAACAGGACAGTGTGGGTGCGCCCAGCTAATGGGAGATAATTATGTCTCAGAGATGTCTGGGCTATAATTTTGGGAAGAAACTGTTGAGAACTCCCACACATACCAAATAGCTGTCTGGTACTTCCAAAAGCTTTGGTCCCAAATGATCCTAGGTAAAGATCTAAAGATAAGGACTATATCTGAGAACTAGAATTTTGGTTAAAGTTCCTTAGCCAGATTTTGGCAATAAAATAAATTGCTACAAAAATCAACTAGTTTGGCCCAAAGCTCTTGAACAAAGAAAACTAGAAGTAACAACATCTATGTCCCATTAAAAGAAACCAGAAAGTACAGACTTAGTTTAAAATGCTCAAAATAGTCTAGAGATGAATCAGGAGAAATATTAAATGAATTTTCAAAGTGGCTAAAATAATGAGAATGGATGCAATACATTGTATTTCTAGGAATAGAATCTAATAAAAGTTGAAAAATAGAGAAATGGAAAGATATACTTTATAGATTAGCAGTCTCCCCAAATTTATCTATAGATTCAGCTAACCTCAATACACCAAGTAGGTGTTTCATGCCCTTTATGATGAAGGTTCAGCTAAAATTAAACTATAAACATAAATGTTATTCAGCCATTGCAAGTATAATTTAAAAAGTGATGTCGGACTATCGTGCCGGTAAACCTTAACTGTCGACACACCGTTGAGTTAGTTATCTGAGAAGAGAGCATCACCCGAGGGTTTGCCTGGACCAGGTGATCTACGGCTGTGTCTGCTCAGAATTGTCCTGATTGTTAACTGAAGCAGGAGGGCCCAGCCCACCGTGGCTGGTACCACTAGGCAGGTGGTACTGAGCCGCACACCAAGGTAGCTGGATATAAGGCGGCTTTAGAGCCAGCTAGCAAGCCGCTTTCCCCTGCTTCCTGCTGTTCTTCCCTGGCTGGGAAGTGCGTTTCTTGGTCAGAAATAACCCTGTGGAACAGCAAGCGGGCCTGCCTTTAAGATCCTGCCTTGGGTTCCAGTCTTGACTTCCCACAACGAAGGGTTATGGTCTGGAACTGTAGGCTGAAATAAACCCTTTTCTCCTCTGAGTTGCTTTACAGCAGGGCGTCTGTCACAGCCGCAGAAATGAAACTAGGACAGTTGTCATGTAAAGTAGATAAAGGAGCATGCTTGATGTTAATGCAGGAAGATGTAGAAAAGTCCCTGAAAGCAATGGCCTAACGGTGGAGTTATGTTTCTATTACATGGGCTTTTATATCAGATTTCCTGTTTACTAAGTCCAAAGGTTTGGAATGATATCTCTTTCTCTCTCTCTCTCTCTCTCTCTCTCTCTCTCTCTCTCTCTCTCTCTCTCACACACACACACACACACAAACTTACTTTTTTTTGAAATCAAAACACGTTTTTTATTGAAAATAATTTTTATACAACACATTTTGACCATGGTTCCCCCTTTCTCATCTCTTCTTCTTAGAACCTTGACACCTTCCCACCCATTGACTCTACGTCTTCTTTCTCTCTCTTTATAAAAAAAAGGAAAAAAATGAACAAGAAATATTAATCACAATAATAATAATAAATGACTAAAACAAAGACTAAGTATGAGAAACACACCTACACACACCTACACAAAACCCATTGAAAACACCAAGTTAAAAACCATAATATACAAGCAAAAGACCAGTAAGGTTAAAGAAAAATGTTCAAACAAAGCAATATAAGACAAAAACAAAATAACAACAACTAAAAAATACTCCAAAAATACCATTGAGTTCTTTTTGGCTATCTACTGCTGGACATGGAGCCAGCCTTAAAATGTACACACAAACTTTTAAAACATGAAAAAGAACTAGGCACAGAGGTAATGTTCCCCTGACCACTCAAGCCCTCTTGTGGGGATTCTGGCTGATGTGGATCTTGTAGACAGACTGCTCCATGCTCCCCCACCCTACATGGGCACCTGAGACCTGGGCTACAAGTTCAAATACCAGGTGAGAGTTGAGAGGTAGTGGCAGTGATGGCTTATTGCTGAACTGACTTGGAAAATTATCAGATAGAATTAATAATGGTCTCAGATGTTTTCTGGTGCCCGCTCAGGGATGTAGACACTAAACCAGCAACACATGGCCTGAGAATTACCCAGCTGACTGGTCTTAAAATGCCCCGAGAATTCCCCACCCTCAAAACCTCAAGGATCCTGAAAAACCCAAGAAAATCCTCATATCAGTGTGTTTAAGTGAGTAACCGAGTTAACAGGAACTTGAACCTTAGTGTGCCGGGCTACAATAGTTCCTCATTCTGCAGAGGGGTGGGTGGGGGTTTGCATCTCTCTTGAAGTTCTCACGAGATGTTGGTGTTTAGGTCACTGTAGTCTTGTGCTTCTTCTCTACATGAATCTGATGCACGCATTGCCATCACCTGGGCGGTTTCT
Organism: Alexandromys fortis; assembly: GCF_014885135.2. Classification (NCBI taxonomy): domain Eukaryota; kingdom Metazoa; phylum Chordata; class Mammalia; order Rodentia; family Cricetidae; genus Alexandromys; species Alexandromys fortis. The sequence goes on from NW_026067902.1 coordinate 7,533,683, forward strand.
CAGAATACTATTTTTGGGGTGTGTGTGGCTTCTAAGGCTGGTTTTCTTTTTCTTTTTCTTTAATTAAAAACCGTGTGTGTGTGTGTGTGTGTGTGTGTGTGTGTGTGTGTGTGTGTTATGAATGTGGTTTGTATGTAGAGTATGAGTGTGCTGTCTGTGTATATGATGTAAGCTCGTGTGTGTGCATGCCTATGCCCATGTCAAAGGAGGATGGGTAGGGTCCTTGCAGCAAGCTCTCCAATACAGTTTCTAATCTAATTCCTGTCAAGCTTTACTCTTGCTCTGTGCCTCCCTGTATGCACTAAGCTTGAGAACCATGTCACCAAACAATCCTATAAGCTTCCAAATCCAAATCCAGACAGCTCTAAGCAATGATGCATCATCCTGTGCAGAACACTGAGACACACATCAAAACAACACTAAGCTGCCGGACTCCTGTTACTCAACCCTACATGACCCAGAAGAATCCTAAAAGATCCTGGATGACCCCTAGTGGCCAAAACTCTTAAAGGGAAGAGAAAAAAAAAAGAGAGAGAAGAAAAGAAAGAAAGAAAAAGAAAACTTTCAAAAGACCATAGCAATTGGAAAATATCCTCAGTCCCAGCCGGCAATAACTTATTAATGATTGAACACATTCATGCCTCCAAGCAAAGCTCTGATTAGATACTTTGACTTTAATTCTGCCTAGGGATGTATTGTCCCTGAAGATCCAGAATTCTCAATGATGATGGATTAATGTATGATTGACCTCAATACTGTGGAACAATCCTTTTCTACACTATGAATATGTCTTACTCTCACTGGTTAATAAAAAGTTTACAGACTGGTAGGTGAGCAGGAAGTTAGGTAGGAAAGCCAAACTGGGAATGATGGGAAGAAGGAGGGCGGAGTCAGGAGAGACGCCAGCCAGTTGTTGAGCAAGCAGGATGTGTAAAATATGAGGTAACAAGCCACTAGCCATGTGGCCAAGTATAGATAGAAATATGGCTCAATTTAAATGTAAGAGTTAGCTAGTAACAAGCCTGAGCTATCAATCGAGCCTTTATTTATTCAGTTATTTAGGACTGAGTTGTCAGGACAGGAAACTTCAGTTTACACCTTAACTCCCCCCTCCCCCAATACTAACAAATTTAAAGCCTAATTAACCATGATTTCTTGGATGTCCTAAAAAACAAAAAACAAAAAAAACCTCACCTCCACTCCAGGTGGCATTCCAAATACCTTTTTTTTTTTTTTTTCAAGACAGTGTAGGTGGAAGCTGCCTGGTCCTGCAGCCATTCAGCCCAAAGAAACACACTGAGGCTTATATTAATTATAAACTGTTTGGCCTATTGCTCAGGCTTATTATTTATTAACTAGCTCTTACAACTTAAGTCAACCCATAATTCTTATCTACATTTAGCCACGTGGCTTATTGCCTTTTCTCAATGAGTCATTCTCATCTTGTTTCCTCTGTGCCTGGCTTGTGACTGACTATCTGCCTTTCCTCTTCCCAGAATTCTCTTGGTCTGTTCACCCCACCTATACTTACTGCTTGGCTACTGGCCAATCGGCATTTTATTAAACCCAGTGACAAATCTTTACAGTGTACAAGAGCATTCTCCCACAGCATTTGTTTACAGTGTTATCACCTTACAGTCTACTGTCTGATATTAAGGGTTCTTCCTAAAACATTTTGGACTGATGTAGAGGTAAGAGCCAGTGGCTGGCTGCTTTGCTTTTCTGACCTTTACGTTGAACTCCTCTATCAGTTTTTATCAGACATGCTACAAGACAGGGTTCTTCTGTGTATGTCTGATTGTCCTGGATCTCACTCTGTAGAGCAGGCTGGCCTTGAGATCAGAGATCTCTTCCTGCCTCTGCCTCTAAGTGCTGGGACTAAAGGTGTGTGCCACCATGTCCAGTTAGACACTCTGAGTATTTCTTTAGGGTCCTCCTAAATAATTCTGTACAGTTACCCTCTCTCTGTCTCACTTGCAAGGCCAAGTCTCTCCCTACAGAGTTCACAGGTTTCAGGGTTCCGACACGATGTCTTTGGGGATGTTTTTCAGCCCACTGTGCTCTGGAAAACCCAAAGTTGTTTGGGAAAGGTGAGGTTAGACATAAAGAATGCTCTTGGTCAGTGGTCAAGAAAGTGCATAACGTGGGCCGACTGAACCATAAACATCCTGGTGCTAACCGCAGCCCTAGCTCCTGGCTTCCCTTCTCAGCCAGCTCTCTAGTTCATTGTCACTACACAATGCTGGGGCATTCCCCAGACAGCTGGGAAAGCTTGGGTTCTTCCCCCCACCCTGGAATTTGACACTAGGAACAATTAAGGTCCTGGACATGGAGACAGAAAAGGGCATATTCAGGATTTTCACCTCTGCAAAGACAGCACATCCCAGGCAGTGACTTTTGAAGGCCAGCTTATTCTTTGTAAGCATGAAGGACATGTTACAGTGACCTAGTTTTTTTGTTTGTTTGTTCCAGTTTGCCTCACCTCTGATGAGGTCATTGCCAGTCCCAGGTTGGTTTTCCTGACCTGGTGCTTGCGGTTGCCTTGGAGCTCAAAGCCTACAGGTGTCTGCTAGACAAACATAATGACAGAGCCCTGGCTTCACCTTGTCTGGGCTCTGGTCACCAGGCCTCCTTAGCCCATTCTGTGGAACCCTAACAGAGGACATTTGCAGAACACAGGCCAGTGGTCTGGCAGTGTCCTTCCTTCTCATGATCCGCAACCATATGTCTCTTTTCTTTGACTCACTTTTTGGCAGTACTGCTGGCAATCTCTGGGAGCCTGCACTGCTACCATCGTCTGCTTACTTCAAGTGAACCTGACACCTTCTTACTTTTCTGGGTCTGGTCCCTCCCATGGTTTCTAACTGTGGCTAAAGTATTACTTGGTTCCCAAGTACCCATCTACTTTCCAGATTACTTCTATCTCTGGATGCTTTATGGCTGCTTCCTTGCTTTTCTTTAATCTCTGCCCAGCTGTGGTTCCTGGACTGATCAGATTAGGAGTCTCTCTACCTCCCTCTACCTTCATCTCGAACCCCAGTTGCACCTAGAATGAACTTAGAACTCCTACACAATCTTCGATACCCTCATCCTAGCCCCCAGCGGATCCTGAACCCATCTTACACACCTGAGATCTTGCTCCTCCATCTACCCACACCCTCACTGCAGGAGGAGATAGCAGATCTTGGCACGGCCAGTTTATTCCACTTTGTTTTCGCTGTCCAGGACTCAGTCCCTCTTGACAACCCAGCTAATGCCTCCCGCCCCCAGGTACTCTTCTCACTGGACATCTGGGTATGCCATGATAGTGGCGAGTACCTATAATATCCCAGCACTTGGGATATGAGGTAGGAGAATAGGGAGACTAGGCTACATAGTGAGTTTGAGGCTAGCCCAAGGCGCACTGTGAGGCTATCTCAGACAACCCGAATAATCAAACACCCATGCGGTCAACATTGCGGTCCCAATCCAGCCCTTTCTCAGCCACCCTTCACCTCGTTTTGTTTCATCCATCCTTGCAGCTGTAGGGTCTTGCTTGCTACCCATGCCTTTCTCTGTAGTGGAAGCTTCCAGAAAGCAGAGCTCTCTCTGTTTTGCTCACTGCTGTATTCCTTCTGTTCAAAACACCTTTCTCGTCTGCGCTGCAGGGGGGAGTGGCTTTCCCAATGGAATGAGCGAATGGCCTCTGATTTCTGGATTAACTCACATCTGCGAGGCTAGAAACAGGCTTTCCTTGGTTGGATGGAATTCAAGTCTATGCACCCCTGGCTGGGGGCGTCTCTGCCTTTGGCTCCTGAATCAGAGTTTATCAGAGTTCTTTCTTGTGTTTCTCCGCAGCCCATCATACCTGTGCCCTCCAGCCAGTTCCGCTGTGTCATGTGATGCTTTAGCACAGCGTCACAGGGCTCTGTGATGACATCACAATGCTAGACTGTGACATCACGATGCTAGACTGTGACATCACAGTGCCCCATGCGAATTTACAGGATGAACTGTGCCATCACACCGCTGCAGTTTTGCTCCCACCGTGTCCCACTCTGACAGCTCGGTGCTGAGTGGTGACATCACCGCATTCTAGTGCACCGTTACAAAGCTCCATTGTGATATAATGTGGCATTGTGTTGTTACATTGTTCCTTTGTGCCATTACCATGTCACAGTTTAACTTTACAACGAGCCAGTGTGTCATTGTGACTTCACAATGCAACAGTGTTCCAGCACAATACTGTATTGTGACACCATTGTGTTAACTTAAGACATCTTAGAGCACTTCCCTCAGGAGGTGCAAACATCTTTCTTATTCCCTCTGGGATTTGGGGTGATGGATGAGTGAGTGAGGCAGTTTATGTGTCTTGGGGACATCCTTCACATCGGTTTCTGTCCAGGAAGGTCCAAAGAGCTCCTCTCCAGGCGACTGGAGAGATGGCTCAGCGCTTAAGAGCACCGGCTGTCCTTTACAGAGGGCTTGGGTTCAATTCCCAGCCCCTACATGGCAGCTCAAAACTGTCTATAAATGCAGGTCCAGGGGATCTGACACCTTCACAGCAATGTACACATTTAAAAAATTTTAAAAAACAAGAAAATTCCTCTCTAGAGGGCACCTACGGAGAGGTAGTGCACACCCGTGCCTCTAGAAGAGTTTCACAGTCATTGTCTATCCTAATTTGGAGTTAAGGAGTTATTGGCTTCTTTTTCAACCCGTCTAGATTATGGCGTATGAAAATGAAAAACACAAAGCAAAACAACAGCAACAATAACAACACTCCCTGGAAGGCTTCTTTCCAGCTGTCCATCAACCGTTGAAATTGCAGGAGTTGGACCCTTGAACATCTTTGGTGGTGTTAGGTCGCCCCCTGGTGGTGCCCATGGTGGTGATGATACATCATAAGAACCCCAGGACAGGCAAAGTTGGGTGGGAAGAGGTGTGAATGTGTGTGAGAGGTGTGTGTGTGTGTGTGTGTGTGTGTGTGTGTGTGTGTGTGAGAGAGAGAGAGAGAGAGAGAGAGAGAGAGAGAGAGAGAGAGAGAGAGAGAGAGAGAGAGAGAGAGAGAGAGAGAGAGAGAGAGAGAGAGAGAGATTCTCTGTGAACTCCCTCTGTAGACCAGGCTGGCCTCAAACTCACAGAGTCTGCCTCCCTGTGCTGTGATTAAAGGTGTACACCACCACTACCTGGCAACCTAGTACTTCTGATTGTAGCCCAGGTTAGCCACATTCTTTACCTTGATGTCCTTACTTGGTTTGCACCTTTGGTCCACCTTGTGCAAGGTAAGAGGAAAGATGAAATTGCTTCCTACCTTGGAGCTATGCTTTCCCCAATTCAGTTGTTTTGGACAAAGTTTATGGTCAATTTTTCACTTTGGTATTTTCCCTCCCTCCATCCCTCCATGCCTTCCTTCCTAAGTTTGAGACAAGCACCCAGTGGTCTACAGAGCCAAGCCATCCTGGTCTACTGAGCGAGTTTCAGGAGAGCCAGGGCTATACAGAGAAACCCTGTCTCAAAAAAACAAAATAAATGACTAAATTTGAGACGAGGTTTCACTGCGTCACCTTGACTGTCCTGGAATTCCCCATGCAGACCAGGCTGGCCTCAAATTCACAGAGATCCGCCTGCCTCTGCCTCCTGAGTGCTGGGATTAGTTGTGTGCGCCTCCGCTCCCAGCTCTTCTCATGTTTACTGAGTCGGAATTCTCAGGTTCAAAACCTTGACTCCCTCTTTCGTGCCTGTGCTCCCACCTCCGTTTCTTCATCAGCCCGATGGGTATATCATTTGTTCTCGTCTCCCGGGGGCTGCATAGAGACGCTTAGTGTTGGTTTCTTAACTGGAAACAGCTACTCCTGTTGTTAATTGGTTTTACTTAGAATGAAATCCTCATGGAACCCCGGAAAGACTGGGCCTGAGGGGATGGTGCAGTTGGCCAGGCAAACGTGAGGTCCTGAGTTCAAAACCCGGACAGAAAAGCTGAGCCTGGTCATAAAAGCTTGCAATCCCGGTGCTGGGGAGGCAGGGGCAGGCAGATCTCTGTGGCTTATTGCCAGCCAGTTGAGCCGATTTGGTGAGGTCCAGGCCAGTGAGAGATCCTAGGTCAAACAGGAGAGTGAATGGTGCCTGAGGAGAGAGACCGGAGATTGCCCTCTGGTCTCCACATGCTCATACCAGCACATGTGTGAGCGCACGCCCCGCCACACACACACACACACACACACACACACACACACACACACACACACACACACTGCTAAACACACAGGTCTCTGAGTAAGCATCAGTAGCTAGGAGGGAATGCTTTGAGAAGGTTGGAAACAGTGATCCTCAGCAGGGGCTCTGTCTTGCTTATCTCGAGCATCCTTAGTCACTCCTTGGTTTTGAGGACCTCAGTATTCGTCTACACGGGGACACCAAAGCACAGACGCCTCTGATGAGATCGGATCTGGGCTCGTCAGTCCTGACAGCTTCATATGACCCTACCTGTGGGGGCCTGGCCTCCAAACGCTCTCATTCAGAGGAGCTGGGAGTAACGAGGCGCATAGAGACTCATGGGGGCATGGGCACCTCCACGTTCATCTATCCAGGATTTAGACATGAGTTTTAAACATATAGAAAAATCCCCATCTGCTGAACTCCATCCCTGTCTTCTGAGCCCGGTGCCTAGTCTGGCAGTGATGTCACCCTTAGTAGATTCCCAGGCAAAGGCTTGTTTTCATAGTCGTCATCCCTCTGCACAGGACAAGAGTTGCTGGGCCAGCTGCAACTTCTCCCCAGGGGGCCTCAGATTTTCCTCTGCCTCTTTGTTCGGTGGGTTTCCTTTCTGGCCAGCCCCTAATCTTGCTAATATCAGGAAGCAGTGACAAAAGCCGGAGCCAGGGTGTCCTTCAGCTGGTCCCCACAGTACCTTGGTGTGCTGGCCCTTGGGAACAATGGTGTGCTTGAGAAAGTCTGCCTTCTGTTTCCTCAGGACGGACACCTTCATCTTCACCTCCTGTTTGGACCGAAGCTGTTTCTCTGGGTTCTCTGGTTCTCTGGTGGAGATGCCCACTGGGAATTTTGCCTCGAGGAATGAGGCTTCCCAGTACTAAGGTACAGGATAAGCACAGGAGGACTCTGCCAAGGAGTGGGGGAGATGAGCTGTGAACTTGAATTTCTCTGTGTGGCTTTGGAGTTTCTTATTCTTCAAAGAAAGGGGACAGAGTGCAAGGCTGGCCACACCTTGATTTTCCCCCTACATGTTCACAGGGAACTTTCTAAGATCCCCTAGCCATGTGCTCTGTCAGAAATCCCTCAACATGCTAATCCACCAGGGGAGCACACAGAAGCCTCTGTCTCCTATCTCTGCCTGTCTCTCCCTCTCTCTGCCTGTTTCTGTCTGTCTCTGGTTGGCCACAGGCTCTCACAAGCCTCCTGTTAGGAGGACCCTATACCCACCCTTGCAGGAAACCACTATTCATCTTGCTTTCTTCCCCCC
>NW_026067902.1:7541219-7543062 GCF_014885135.2 Alexandromys fortis
CTGAGGCTGCCCTTGAGGTGCTAATCTTGCCTCCACCTCCCAGAGGCTGGGATTACAGGTATGCACCACCGCAGCTTACTATTCTCTTTTCTGTTATCTTAAAGTACTAGTGCCTACACTTAGGCAGAAACATTGGCACACACCTGTTTTCCTAGCTGTTTGAGAGACTGAGGCAGAGAGATCCTAGTTCAAGGCCAGCTTGGGGCAACATAGTGAGATTTCATTTTCAAAAAATGAAAGTTTACCTTACACAGAGTCAGTCTATCTGCCTGTCTGTCTGTCTATCTATCTATCTATCTATCTATCTATCTATCTATCTATCTATCATTTACCTATCATATATATATATTCTATCTGTGCTGATTAGTTTTATATCCACTTAACATAAACTTGAGTCATCGAAGAAGAGAGAGCCTCAATTGAGAAAAAATGCCTCCACAAGATTCAGCTGCAAGACATTTTCTTAATTAGTGATTGATAGGAGGGCCCAGGCCTCGTGGGTATCTTAGTGTTCTATCGCTGTGAGGAGACCTCCATGACCACTGCAACTCTTATAAAAGGAGGCATGTCCTTGGGACTTACTTACAGTTTCAGAGATTTAGTTTATTACCAGTACAGTGAGAACCGTGGTAGCATGTAGGTAGACGTGGTACCAGAGAAGTAGCTGAGAATATGTTTGGGTCTGCAGGCAGCAGGACGAGAACGACACTGGGAGACTGGCGTGAACTATCGAAACCTCAGCGCCCACTCCCCAGTGACAGACTTCTTCCAACAAGGCCACGCCTATGCCAACAAGGTCACATCTCCTAGTACTGCCACTCCCTGGTGACTAAGCATTCAACTATATGGGCCTACGGGGGCCATTCTTATTTAAACCACCACGGTGGGGGATGCCACCCCTGGGCTGGTAGTCCTGAGTTCTATAAGAAAGCAGGCTGAGCAAGCCGTGGTGAGCAAGCTAGGAAGTAGCGCCCCTTCATGGCCTCTGCATCAGATTCTGCCTTCAGGTCTCTGCCCTGCTTGAGTTCCTACATTCACTGCTTTTGATGATGAACTGTTATGTGGAATTGTAAGTAATACAAACCCTTTCATCCGTAAGTGGCTAACTAAGATACTATCTGTCTGTCTATCTATCTCTCTATCTCTCTATCTCTCTATCTATCTATCTATCTATCTATCTATCTATCTATCTATCATCTATCTATCATCTATCTATCTATCTATCTATCATCTATCTATCTATCATCTATCTATCTATCTATCTATCTATCTATCTATCTATCTATCTATCTATCTGAAGGCACCTGAGTACTGCAAGGTGCTCCCCTCTAGACCCTGGATTGGGCACAGACCACACGCAAATAGCAATTTCCAAGCATAAACCAAACACAGAGAGTTCCTTTATTAAGCAGGGCAAAGAGACAGGGTAGCTGGATCTGAATCAGGCAGAAACAGTGGTGAATAGCTTTGCAGGTGTTTGTTTTAAGAGGGAAAACGTGGAGGCTTGTGTTAGAACGAACTAGGAAGTGTTGGTTAGTTCTGGTTGGGCATTTCAATTAGGTTAGACAAAATAATGGATTTTGGTTGTTGGAGCCTGATGTTTTGATAGTTGGACCTTGGTGAGCAGTCTCAGGAATAAGTTAGGGGCTTAATAAGGAAATAGACCTTGGTGGCTTACTCTAGGAATGTAATCTAATGGTTTAGCAAGAGAGAGAGGGGGTAAAGGACAAAACCTGTTGGTGTCATGTTTTCCATGCTCAGGCCTGCTAGAATCCTTCACTATTTATCCTTTATTTACACACACACACACACACACACACACACACACACACACACACACACA